>NC_080738.1:8294836-8307336 GCF_019097595.1 Hemibagrus wyckioides | reverse complement strand
ACCAGGAGTGGATTAAAACTCCTGTCAAAATCTTAACATGCAACAAGAGAAAAAATATTAAAATATAACAAAATGAAACTGGGGAAGAAAATAATGTTTCCTAAAATGACACGTGTTTCACTCAAGCAGTTGCAGTAAATATTAGTTAAATTAAATTAAATTGAATTAATTAATTAATTTAATTTAAATTTAATTTAATTTGTTTTAGTGAAAATTCTTGAATTAAATTATTTAAAGGGCTTATTTTATTTTTATTTTTTTTAAAGTGCTATAGTAATACAGTGTGTGTGTGTGTGTGTGTGTGTGTGTGTGTGTGCTTCTAGCTATGTACAAAATGACAATACACACATTCATGCAACAAAATAAAACAAAATGTTTATTTGCTGCAGCTTTGTGTCACTTGTGTTCATTGCAATCACTCCTCCTTAAATGTGAAGTCATGTGGTGTTTAAAAGTGACACACTGATCCTTTAAATGACAAGAAGTTCATTTTTTCTACTAAATCTCATCCCTCTCTCCGTCTCTCTCCTCCTCAGAGCCTCCTTCCTCAGTCTTGCTTCCTGACCAGCTCCCGCCTGCACGGAGCTTCACCTCTCGTCCGCACCCTTACACGGGAACGCTCCGCCCCCTCATCACTACGACCACGACTACAACCATGGCACCGCCGCGTCGCCGTGACGATGACAACTTCCTTCCCGAGGCACTGACTCCTCCTCCCTCGCTGGCCCGGACGCCACCTGTAATCGACTACTGCTCTGCACGTATGGCAGCTGAGCTCTCGTGGCCTCAGACTCATCGAGGGCATGTTGCCAAGCAACCATGCCCGTCTGGCACCATCGGTAAGACCGACACACAGGTTCAGCTGCTTCAGTGTCAGAGAGTGTGTGTTGTATTTTATGCTATGGTAATAAATTAAACTCTGATGGGCAGGAGCTGTGCTCGGATTGTTTACAAGGGCATTGTGACCCGGATCTGTGCTTTGATTGGTTACAGTGATGCTCCAGGGGCAATTTGACCAGGATCTGTGCTCTGATTGGTTACAGGTGCATTTTGACCAGGATCTGTGCTCTGATTGGTTACAGCCGCATTTTGACCAGGATCTGTGCTCTGATTGGTTACAGCTGCATTTCGACCAGGATCTGTGCTCTGATTGGTTACAGTCGCATTTCGACCAGGATCTGTGCTCTGATTGGTTACAGTCGCATTTTGACCAGGATCTGTGCTCTGATTGGTTGCAGCCACATTTCGACCAGGATCTGTGCTCTGATTGGTTACAGTCGCATTTCGACCAGGATCTGTGCTCTGATTGGTTACAGGTGCATTTTGACCAGGTTCTGTGCTCTGATAGATTACTGAGGCATTTTGACTGGGGTTTGCTTTGATTGGTTCCAGGGTCATTATGGCCAGGATCTGTGCTCTGATTGGTTACAGCCGCATTTCGACCAGGATCTGTGCTCTGATTGGTTCCAGGGTCATTATGGCCAGGATCTGTGCTCTGATTGGTTACTGAGACATTTTGTCTGGGATCTGTGCTCTGATTGTTTCAAGGGGCATTTTGACCGGGATCTACTCTGATTGGTTACTGAGGCATTTTGTCTGGGATCTGTGCTCTGATTAGTTACAGGGGCATTTTGTCTGGGATCTGTGCTCTGATTGGTTCCAGGGGAATTTTGTCTGGGATCTGTGCTCTGATTAGTTACAGGGGCATTTTGTCTGGGATCTGTGCTCTGATTGGTTCCAGGGGAATTTTGACTGGGATCTGTGCTCTGATTAGTTACAGGGGCATTTTGTCTGGGATCTGTGCTCTGATTGGTTCCAGGGGAATTTTGACTGGGATCTGTGCTCTGATTGGTTAGAGTGATGTTTCAGGGACATTTTAAGCAGCAGTTGCACTTTAAGTGATTAGAGGGGTGATTTGAACAGGAACTGCTTTCCAGTTGGTTACATTGACATTTTGACCAGAAACTGTGATCTGATTGGTTACAGTGACATTTCAGTGACAGGAAATAGACTTCAGTTGGATTTTTTTTAGCAGGAAATGAAGCCGGTTATTGTGACCTTTTGGGCAGGAACTGTGCTCTGATTGGTTGGAGCTGAATTTCAGACCAGAACTGGTTATAGGAGCATTTGATTGGTTACAATGGCATTCTGACCAGGAACCGCATTCTGATTGGTTACATTTGAATTTCAAGCACTCTGATTGGTTACAAGGCCATTATGGGTGTAACTCATGGTCTACAGAGATAAATAAAGAGATAAATATATACACTTTTACATTTCATACTATATTCCATGTTCTAATTATTCTACATTTGTGTGTGTGTGTCTGTGTGTGTGTGTGTGTGTTTTACAGGTGTGGCTACATACACCTGTGTGATGGGATACTGGGACCCCAAGGGCCCGGACATGAGCAACTGCACCTCCCCATGGACCAACCACTTTACTCAGAGAGTGAGTGCACACAAAGCATCATGGGAAATAGAACACTAGGAATATCTTTCCATACAGCAGGATTTCTTTATTTAGCAAAACGGATAGATTTATTAGCAGTTACACACTGTGTGGAAAAGTTCATATTACACTACGTTTATGTCAGTGTCAGTGTCCGTCATTTCCAGCTGTTTTATATCTTACTTTGCATTACAAAATAACACAATCACAGTGTGTGTGTGTGTGTGTGTAATGGTAATATCATAAGAATGGAACATAGTTTCCCGAGTGTTACTGTGAGCAGATGTGTGGACTTATGTGAATAGGTGGAATTGCAAATCTATAAAGTAGTTTGTTCCTGCGCTTATTTCACCATCGAGGGACAGAGAGCAGGAAATCAATAAAATATACCCTCTCCCTCTCTCTCTCTCTCTCTTTGTCTGTCTGTCTCTCTCTCTCTGTCCCTCTCTCTGTCCCTCTCTCTTTAATTTTCTTTTTCTCTCTCTCTCTTTGTCTCTCTCTCTCTCTCTCTCTCCAGGTCCCCTGTGTCTGTTTCTCAGTGCATGTTTCACCCTCTTTCTTTTTTTCCTGCATTTTCTCTGTATCTCTGCATTTCTTTGCCCTCTTTGTCATTCTCGCCATCTCTGCCTGACTCTCTCACTCTTTCATTACTCTTCTCTCTCTCTCTCTCTCTCTCTCTCTGTTTTTCCTTTGTTCTCCATCTATTTTACTACATTTCCGTCTTTATCACACCTTTCTCACGCTGCTCTGTCCATCTTCATTGTTGTTCCCTCTCAGTCTTTTTTCTCACTCTTCCTTTGCATCACACTGTTTTATTTATCTTCTCTCTCTCTCTCTCTCTCTCTCTCTCTCTCTCTGTTTACGTTTTTAATCTCCTCTCAGATCAATTCCATTTGTTTTCTTCACATTCTTAGAAGATCTCAAGCCATTAAGGGTTTTTTTTGGTTTCTTTGAATTTTGAAGGTTCTCTTTTGGAAACAGAACATCTGTGTCCTCGCAGAAAACCTCACGTTTATGTGGACTGTCCACCAAAGGAATCCTTATGTAGGTTGTTGCTATAGAAACACTACCATATTTGGACAGGCCCACGTTAATACAGACATGTGATTTGCTGTGAAACCGGAACAACTTTCAGAGCTGCTGCTATAGAAAATGAATCCACTCCTTCCAACCAATCAGATTCACGAATCCAAAGTAGAATCATTTTAGGAAGCTCAGATCTACACAATGAACCTCCATGGAAATTACTAGAAATGTTCTTCTTGTAGATGAGGTCAGGAGAGACGGCCGCCATCGTCGCGCGTGAGCTAGCCGAGCAGACGAAGACAGCGGTGTTGCGTCCAGGAGACGTTCCGTCCACAGTCAGAGCCATGGCCCAGCTGGTGGAGCTGTTAGACGTGCAGCTGAGGAACCTCACTCCTGGTGGGAAAGATACAGCGGCACGCAGCCTTAACAAGGTAACCACACACACACACACACACACACACACTAACCTGCACACACACACACACTAACCTGCACACAGACACACACACACACACACACACACACACTAACCTGCACACACACACACACACTAACCTGCACACACACACACACTAACCTGCACACAGACACACACACACACACACACTAACCTGCACACACACACACACTAACCTGCACACAGACACACACTAACCTGCACACACACACACACTAACCTGCACACACACACACACACTAACCTGCACACAGACACACACACACACACTAACCTGCACACACACACACACTAACCTGCACACAGACACACACACACACACTAACCTGCACACACACACACACACTAACCTGCACACACACACACACTAACCTGCACACAGACACACACACACACACACACACTAACCTGCACACACACACACACTAACCTGCACACAGACACACACACACACACACTAACCTGCACACAGACACACACACACACTAACCTGCACACACACACACACACTAACCTGCACACAGACACACACACACACACACACTAACCTGCACACACACACACACACACACACTAACCTGCACACACACACACACACACTCACACACACTAACCTGCACACAGACACACACACACACACTAACCTGCACACACACACACTAACCTGCACACACACACACACACACACACACTAACCTGCACACACACACACACACTAACCTGCACACACACACTAACCTGCACACAGACACACACATGCTAACCTGCACACACACACACACTAACCTGCACACAGACACACACACACTAACCTGCACACAGACCCACACACACACACACACACTAACCTGCACACAGACGCACACACACACACTAACCTGCACACAGACCCACACACACACAATAACCTGCACACAGACACACACACACACACACAATAACCTGCACACAGACACACACACACACACACACTAACCTGCACACAGACCCACACACACACACACTAACCTGCACACAGACCCACACACACACACACTAACCTGCACACAGACGCAAACAAACACACTAACCTGCACACAGACACACACACACTAACCTGCACACAGACCCACACACACACACACACTAACCTGCACACAGCCGCACACACACACACACTAACTTGCACACAGACCCACACACACACTAACCTGCACACAGACGCACACACACACACTAACCTGCACACAGACACACACACACACTAACCTGCACACAGACCCACACACACACACACACACTAACCTGCACACAGACGCACACACACACACACACTAACCTGCACACAGACCCACACACACATACACACACTAACCTGCACACAGACACACACACACACACACACACTAACCTGCACACAGACGCACACACACACACACACTAACCTGCACACAGACACACACACACTAACCTGCACACACACACACACACACACTAACCTGCACACACACACACACACACACACTAACCTGCACACACACACACACACACACTAACCTGCACACACACACACACACACTAACCTGCACACACACACACACACACTAACCTGCATACAGACCCACACACACACACACACACTAACCTGCACACACACACACTAACCTGCACACAGACACACACACACACACTAACCTGCACACAGACGCACACAGACGCACACACACACACACACTAACCTGCACACAGACACACACACTAACCTGCACACACACACACACACACACTAACCTGCACACACACACACACACACACACACTAACCTGCACACACACACGCACACACACACACTAACCTGCACACACACACACTAACCTGCATACAGACCCACACACACACACACACACTAACCTGCACACACACACACTAACCTGCACACAGACACACACACACACACTAACCTGCACACAGACACACACACACTAACCTGCACACACACACACACTAACCTGCACACAGACACACACACACACATACACACACTAACCTGCACACAGACACACACACACTAACCTGCACACAGACACACACACACTAACCTGCACACACACACACACACACTAACCTGCACACAGACACACACACACACTAACCTGCACACAGACACACACACACACACACACACTCTAACCTGCACACAGACACACACACACACACATACACACACTAACCTGCACACAGACACACACACACTAACCTGCACACAGACACACACACATTAACCTGCACACACACACACACTAACCTGCACTCAGACACACACACACACACACACACTAACCTGCACACAGACACACACACACACTAACCTGCACACATACACACACACACACGCATACACACTAACCTGCACACACACACACCTGCACACAGACACACACACACTAACACACACATTCACCTGCACAGTCTCACATACACACACACTAACCTGCACACTCTCACATACACACACACACACTAACCTGCACACTCACACACACACACACACACACTAACCTGCACACTCTCACATACATACACACATACACACACTCACCTGCACACACACACATACACACACACACACACACTCACATACACACACACACACACACACACCTGTACACTCTCACATACACACACACACACATACACACACACACACACACACACTAACACAACAATGTGCTCAGTACACACACTCTCACACACACACACACACACACATACACACTCATCTGCACAATCTCACACACACACACATGTTCTTATGATGTGTTGGCACATTTTTTTCTGTTACATTCATTCTAACAGTGCAGCATGTTATAACAGTCTTATTACAACACTATTACATGTTAGTAATGTTTGTAGAATGTTTGGCTTATTTTAAAGAGCTTCTGGATTAAAGCTTTTTCTGAAAGAGAAACTCAACTGTCAATCCAGCAGTGTGTGTGTGTGTGTGTGTGTGTGTGCAGGTTAGTGTGTGTGTATGTGTGCAACTCTTTCTCTCTCTCTCTCTCTCTCTCTCTCTCTCTCTCTCTCTCTCTCCTTGTGTGTGTGTGTGTTTGTGCAACTGTGTGTGTTACATGAAAGCGTCTCTCTCTCTCTCTCTCTCTCTCCTTGTGTGTGTGTATGTTTCATTTCCTGAATCCGTATGCAACAGAATTTTACATTTTAGTGCCCTGTTAAAAGTTTGTGTTAAAAACATCTACCCTAAAGTGCTGTTATATAACACACACACACACACACACGCACGCACGCACACACACACACACACACACCTATTTCAGTAACATTTGCACACATCAGATGAGTTTTTGATCTGAAAAAGAGCAACAGAACATCTATCTGTCTGTCTGTTCTATCTGTCTGTCTCTCTTAGAGTGATATACAGTATGAGTGTAATGCACAGAGTCACTAAACAGAGAGAGAGAGAGAGAGAGAGAGACAGAGAGAAAGTGTGTGTGTGTGTGTGTGCAAGAACATGCTATTAATTTGTTACTTTTTGTGTTTCAGCTCCAAAAGAGAGAACGCTCATGTCGATTCTTCATTCAGGTATTTCCTGCTTTTATCTCTAAATCTTCATGTATGGTGTGTGTGTGTGTGTGTGTGTGTGCGTGTGTGTGTGACCTACTGCGCTTTGTTTTAAATACATTTGTGTGACTAGCGCACATTTTTCCTTCTAAGAAAGCACTGATGATGTCAGCACCGGTCAGCAATGTCACATCAGGAGACACACACACACACACACACACACACACACACACACACACTGGAGCCAGCAGAGCAGTAGCAGATGGAGCAAAAGGAAGCGGTAGAGCGAATTTGACGCTCGTACATCCTACAGAAATCTTTACATTTCCTGACTGACTGATTAAAGCACGAAGCACTCGAGTCTGCTCCTTAAGGTCAAAGGATACGGCAATAGATGGAAGAAGGTCACTATATTTACACGTTTTCTTAAGTAGCTCTCATTCTGGACATCGCTCCGTTTAAACTATCCCGATGATCGGAGTAGATGGTGAGAAGGAATGAATAGGTGTGTATATTTGTGTGTATCGATTCTGTTCAGTACAGAGAGGCTTTGTGTTACAGTGATGGGTCCCTCTAGCAGCCTGAGAAGGTGAAACACTAAACACTAACATGTCAGCCCTCTTCCTCATACACCAGCGCACAGACAGCCAGGATTGGCCAGGTATTGCTGTGATTGACAGGAGAAGTAGTCATCCATCCCTTTTGCTCCCGGATCTGGTGCTATATAGTGAAGGCAAAATCTAACACAGACGCAATAGCCTCTATATCGACGTCTATTCAGTCCTTTCCTGTTCAGAGAAGCTGACTCATATGTAATGTATTTAAGATTACGTACAGTCTATGGGGACTATTGGTGTAAATGCGAGTGCTGGTGAAACACTTACATGTTGCGTAAGCCCAAGTCCATTCGTTGCATTGTGTTAGAGTTTGTTCCAGTGGCGGACAGTCAATAGGGGGCGCCGCCCCCTTTAAGTTAGTACTTTAACACATTAGCAATAATTATATATTTTAAAATTACCAAATAAAATCATTATAGTCATACTATTCCACTGTTAGTCATATTATCAACTAATTAAACTAATAAAACTGTATTTTGTGTGTGTGTGTGTGTGCGGAGCGCCGGATAAACGAGTGTGTATGTAGGTCCATATAGTTTTGAAAAGCATCTGAGCTCTGACTGGCTTGTTTCAAAGAACCCGCCCACTTTTCTTGAGAGCGAATCAATATTGTTTTTATATATTTGGCCTCATTTGGACCATTCTCAACGAGTCTCCTTACTGCTCAGCAGACGGTCAGTTAACGGACAGGTGCTGATTGATGTGGAAGCAAGGTGAAATATCTCGAGATGAAAGAAAATTCGGTTCTATCTTTACAAAAATACCCTTTCACAAGAGAATTAAGACTTTTCTGAAAAATAGCATGACCCAGGAAAGTGTCATTCCATTGGCTGTGCGGTCAATGGAAAAGAGACTGGTCACTGAGACGACTGACTTTAACCAGAAGCTCTTTGAGAAATTTGCAAGCCCGGAAGAAAGGAGAGCAAAAATTCTTTTCACATAGTGCCACTGGCCTGTGATTAGGCAGCTTTCCAGTGTGTGTGTGTGTGTGTGTGTGTGTTTAATGATTACCTTCATTACTTCATTACTGATAATAAACCCACATTGAACTCAAATTGGGTGGCTTAGTGGTTAGCACTGTTGCCTTACAGCAAGAAGGTCCTGAAGGTCCTGAAGGTTAGAATCCCGGGTTCTAACAAGCAGGGGCCTTTCTGTGTGGAGTTTGCATGTTCCCTCCGTGCCTGTGGGTTTACTCTGGGTACTCTGGTTTCCTCCCACAGTCCAAAAACATGTACATTAGGTTGATTGGTAATTCTAAATTGCCCATAGGAGTAAGTGTGAGTGTGTGTGGTTGTCTGTCTATATGTGGCCCTGTGATGGACTGGTGACCTGTCCAGGGTGTACCCCTGCCTTTCACCCAATGTGTGCAGGGATAGGCTCCAGGAGATCCCCGTGACCCTAATTAGGAATAAAGCGGGTATAGATGATGGATGAATGAACTCAAATTCACTGATTCATAGTGCATTTAATTGCATGCTTGACTTTAACAGGAACATTTTCAGTATTTTATCTTTGTATAAAGATAAAATACTGTAAGCAGTATTGATCCATAATCACCTGATAAATGGCTATTTACTGCCCTGCATTACTACTACCAAAATTTTCTTAGCTCAAGCCGCCTCTGGTTTGTTCCATTGATTCAAATCTATTGACATCCACCAACAGCAACTAAACACAGACTAAATCCAGTGGACTTCATTATTGCCCCAGTAAACGAAAAGAAAAAAAATGGACACACATTTTATTCAGCCGGAATGTTCCCGGGAAAATTTCCCTTCCTGAACTATAGACATAAAACCTATATCCATAAAAGACCCAAAAATCTATTAGCGGCCATTAAGAAAATATCACAGCGCTGAACTTTTAAAAAAGGGAACGCGTCCAAACACAACTCTTACTTGCCGCTTTATTAGGAACACCTGGAGTTATCTACTCAGGAGAATAGCGTATACAGTCACACAGATAAACATGAAGAGGTTCATGTCAGACATCAGAATGGAGATGATTTTATGGCATGGTTCCTGGTGTGAGGGTTGGCACCAGACAGACTGGTTTAAAGATTTTTTATTCTTTTTTTTGCCAGGAAGTTGCTGATCTCCTGGGATTCTCACAGAGCAGTCTCTAGAGTGAGAAAAACATCAAGTGAGCAACAGTTCTGTTGATGGAAACACCTCATTGATCAGAGAGGTCCAGTGGAAGCTGGTGTGTTCTTCAGCTCATCATGAGCTTTTCTGTTCAGCACGGTTGGAAAGAGTTACTATAGACTCAAAAAAAATATCTTCTGACCTTCTTATCCGAAAAAAAAAAAAACCCACTGTCACTTGATGGCTTTCTTTTCTTTTTCACACCATTCTGTGTAAACTCTAGAGACGCTTGTGTGTGAAAATCCCAGCAGTGTTTCTGAAATCCTCGAACCAGCCCATCTGGTAGCAACAATCATGCCACAGATGACATTCTTTCTTCATTCTGATGGTTGATGTGAATGTTATCTGAATCTGTACGTGTGTATTAATTATCATCGTTGCCACATGATTGGCTAATGTGATGCCTGTGTGAGTGAGCAGGTGTATAGGTGTTCCTAATAAAGTGCTCATCAAGTGGATTTCCACACAAACCCCACCCCTTTTCACAGATCTACTGATCTAACTCATGTGGCATGACCCAAAGTCTTCAATACTTCAAGACTTCAACGGTGGCCACGAGTCTGAACTTCCAAAATGTAGTTTAAATACAGCTTCAGAGATCTCTGAACCTTTTTAACCACAAAATCTCGTCTAGCACTAGCTCTGGGATGCTCGTCCACGATGCTACGTACTACGCAATCACATCAGAAGGTCACATGTGACGTAGGTGGAGCTACAGACCTGGTGTTTACTAGTGTGGAGAAGGAGGACCGCTATGAAGTTGTTGCGTGTGGAATGACACAAAGTTATGTGTAGCTTTTGTGGTTAAAAAGTACACAATTTTTTATTTTTCTAAGAAAATGGCCGATGGTTTAAGCCGATGGTCTAGATAAGAGCCTTCTTCCTGGGCTGGGATCGAGGTTTACAGCTCTCTGAAGCTGTATTTTGGAAGTTCAGACTCGGGGGCACCATAGAAGTCCACTATATGGAGAAAAATCCTGAAATGTTTTCCTCAAAAAGCATCATTTCTTTACGACTGAAGAAAGAGAGACATGAACATCTTGGATGACGAGGGGGTGAGGGAATTATCTGTAGAGGTTTGTTCAGGAAGTGAACTTCTCCTTTAAATTTTAAATAAATAATAAAAAAAAAAAACTCCTTTCTAAGGAGATTTTCTAAAAAATATATTTGTAAACATAACTGATAGGGTGAGCAACATACACGGAGTTTTGGAGTTAAATTGTTACTACAGAAAATCTAACGTGAAGATCGAATGCATTAATATAAAGCCGTGATTTGCCTTCTAGCCGGAACTACTTTCAGAACCGCATCACGCCGCTTTATCAGCTTTTATCCCTTACCCAATAGCACACACCTCATTCCGGAAATCCAGCAGCTTGAGCATTTCTCACATACTAAAATGATCAAATTCTCAGTGGTCAACGAATAATGCTGTGGTGTGTCTGTGTGTGTGTGTGTGTGTGATTGTGGCCTGATGCAGTCTTTACGCTGGATTAGCCCCACAGCTTCAAAGCATTTCAGTTCTGCTCCATTTAGCAACTCTGTGGAAAGCGCAGTGTGCGCATGTGAGTGTGTGTGAGTGTGTGTGTGTGTGTGTGTGTGTGTGCACGCATACACACACAATTGTGTATCTGTCTGTCTGTGCAAGCTGCAGATAAAGGGGAGTGTGAGTGTAACAAGAATTGTGTTTTGGGCTAAAACGCCTCGCTGTTATCTTTACTTGTGTTGTAGCTCTCTCTCTCTCTCTCTCTCTCTCTCTCTCTCTCACACACACACACACACTCAACTTGACACAGTGAGATGATTTCATAAACAAATATTACACTCTTGGATCCCAGTTTTTTTTTCTACCTCACTCTTTCTTTTGTGGTCACTTATGGTCTCAGATTGAATATCCTTTCTCTCTCTGTCTCTCTCTCTCTCTCTCTCTCTCTCTCTCTCTTCTCTCTCTCTTACACACTCACACACAGTTGTGCTACTGTAACTGGGGCAGAATGATTCAGCCAATAGCCACATTAGCCAGCAGCAACCAAACAGACAAACGACAAAACATCCTTCTATATCCCTCAGCCACAGAACGAGTGAACAGGACCTTAAAGAGAAAGAAAAAAATAAAGAACAGATCAAATCTACAGCATTTTCTTGTCTGTGTAAGACCCCATTGCTTCCTATTAGAAAATCGTATTAAACTGACATGTGGACTGAAATTAATGACACACAGAAACACTGAAGGCGTGTTTTAGTTTTTTT
>NC_080738.1:8272336-8287336 GCF_019097595.1 Hemibagrus wyckioides | reverse complement strand
GTGTGTGTGTATGTATGAGAGAGTGTGTGTGTGTGTGTATGTATGAGAGAGTGTGTGTGTATGTATGAGAGAGTGTGTGTGTATGTATGAGAGAGTGTGTGTGTATGTATGAGAGAGTGTGTGTGTATGTATGAGAGAGTGTGTGTGTATGTATGAGAGAGTGTGTGTGTATGTATGAGAGAGTGTGTGTGTATGTATGAGAGAGTATGTGTGTATGTATGAGAGAGTGTGTGTGTATGTATGAGAGAGTGTGTGTGTATGTATGAGAGAGTGTGGTGTGTATGTATGAGAGAGTGTGTGTGTATGTATGAGAGAGTGTGTGTGTATGTATGAGAGAGTGTGTGTGTATGTATGAGAGAGTGTGTGTGTGTATGTATGAGAGAGTGTGTGTGTATGTATGAGAGAGTGTGTGTGTGTATGTATGAGAGAGTGTGTGTATGTATGAGAGAGTGTGTGTGTATGTATGAGAGAGTGTGTGTGTGTATGTATGAGAGAGTGTGTGTGTGTATGTATGAGAGAGTGTGTGTGTATGTATGAGAGAGTGTGTGTGTATGTATGAGAGAGTGTGTGTGTATGTATGAGAGAGTGTGTGTGTATGTATGAGAGAGTGTGTGTGTATGTATGAGAGAGTGTGGTGTGTATGTATGAGAGAGTGTGTGTGTATGTATGAGAGAGTGTGGTGTGTATGTATGAGAGAGTGTGTGTGTATGTATGAGAGAGTGTGTGTGTATGTATGAGAGAGTGTGTGTGTATGTATGAGAGAGTGTGTGTGTGTATGTATGAGAGAGTGTGTGTGTATGTATGAGAGAGTGTGTGTGTATGTATGAGAGAGTGTGTGTGTATGTATGAGAGAGTGTGTGTGTGTGTGTATGTATGAGAGAGTGTGTGTGTATGTATGAGAGAGTGTGTGTGTATGTATGAGAGAGTGTGTGTGTATGTATGAGAGAGTGTGTGTATGTATGAGAGAGTGTGTGTGTATGTATGAGAGAGTGTGTGTGTATGTATGAGAGAGTGTGTGTGTGTATGTATGAGAGAGTGTGTGTGTATGTATGAGAGAGTGTGTGTGTATGTATGAGAGAGTGTGTGTGTATGTATGAGAGAGTGTGTGTGTATGTATGAGAGAGTGTGTGTGTGTATGAGAGAGTGTGTGTGTGTGTATGAGAGAGTGTGTGTGTGTATGTATGAGAGAGTGTGTGTGTATGTATGAGAGAGTGTGTGTGTATGTATGAGAGAGTGTGTGTGTATGTATGAGAGAGTGTGTGTGTATGTATGAGAGAGTGTGTGTGTATGTATGAGAGAGTGTGTGTGTATGTATGAGAGAGTGTGTGTATGTATGAGAGAGTGTGTGTGTATGTATGAGAGAGTGTGTGTGTATGTATGAGAGAGTGTGTGTGTATGTATGAGAGAGTGTGTGTGTATGTATGAGAGAGTGAGTGTGTATGTATGAGAGAGTGTGTGTATGTATGAGA
This sequence comes from Hemibagrus wyckioides, assembly GCF_019097595.1. NCBI lineage: Eukaryota > Metazoa > Chordata > Actinopteri > Siluriformes > Bagridae > Hemibagrus > Hemibagrus wyckioides. Next base: position 8,285,867 of record NC_080738.1, on the reverse strand, counting down.
GTGTGTGTGTATGTATGAGAGAGTGTGTGTGTATGTATGAGAGAGTGTGTGTGTATGTATGAGAGAGTGTGTGTATGTATGAGAGAGTGTGTGTGTATGTATGAGAGAGTGTGTGTGTGTGTATGTATGAGAGAGTGTGTGTGTGTATGTATGAGAGAGTGTGTGTGTATGTATGAGAGAGTGTGTGTGTGTATGAGAGAGTGTGTGTGTATGTATGAGAGTGTGTGTGTATGTATGAGAGAGTGTGTGTGTATCTATGAGAGAGTGTGGTATGTATGTATGAGAGAGTGTGGTGTGTATGTATGAGAGAGTGTGTGTGTGTATGTATGAGAGAGTGTGTGTGTATGTATGAGAGAGTGTGGTGTGTATGTATGAGAGAGTGTGTGTGTGTATGTATGAGAGAGTGTGTGTGTATGTATGAGAGAGTGCGTGTGTGTATGAGAGAGTGTGGTGTGTATGCATGAGAGAGTGTGTGTGTATGTATGAGAGAGTGCGTGTGTGTATGAGAGAGTGTGGTGTGTATGCATGAGAGAGTGTGTGTGTATGTATGAGAGAGTGTGTGTGTATGTATGAGAGAGTGCGTGTGTGTATGAGAGAGTGTGGTGTGTATGTATGAGAGAGTGTGTGTGTATGTATGTATGAGAGAGTGTGTGTGTATGTATGAGAGAGTGTGTGTGTATGTATGAGAGAGTGTGTGTGTGTGTATGTATGAGAGAGTGTGTGTGTATGTATGAGAGAGTGTGTGTGTATGTATGAGAGAGTGTGTGTGTATGTATGAGAGAGTGTGTGTGTATGTATGAGAGAGTGTGTGTGTATGTATGAGAGAGTGTGTGTGTGTATGTATGAGAGAGTGTGTGTGTATGTATGAGAGAGTGTGTGTGTATGTATGAGAGAGTGTGTGTGTATGTATGAGAGAGTGCGTGTATGTATGAGAGAGTGTGGTGTGTATGCATGAGAGAGTGTGTGTGTATGTATGATAGAGTGTGTGTGTATGTATGAGAGAATGTGTGTGTATGTATGATAGAGTGTGTGTGTATGTATGAGAGAGTGTGTGTGTATGTATGAGAGAGTGTGGTGTGTATGTATGAGAGAGTGTGTGTGTATGTATGAGAGAGTGTGTGTGTATGTATGAGAGAATGTGTGTGTATGTATGATAGAGTGTGTGTGTATGTATGAGAGAGTGTGTGTGTATGTATGAGAGAGTGTGTGTGTATGTATGAGAGAGTGCGTGTATGTATGAGAGAGTGTGGTGTGTATGCATGAGAGAGTGTGTGTGTATGTATGAGAGAGTGTGTGTGTATGTATGAGAGAGTGTGTGTGTATGTATGAGAGAGTGTGTGTGTGTGTATGAGAGAGTGTGGTGTGTATGCATGAGAGAGTGTGTGTGTATGTATGAGAGAGTGTGTGTGTATGTATGAGAGAGTGTGTGTGTATGTATGAGAGAGTGTGTGTGTATGTATGAGAGAGTGTGTGTGTATGTATGAGAGAGTGTGTGTGTGTGTATGTATGAGAGAGTGTGTGTGTGTGTATGTATGAGAGAGTGTGTGTGTATGTATGAGAGAGTGTGTGTGTATGTATGAGAGAGTGTGGTGTGTATGTATGAGAGAGTGCGTGTGTATGTATGAGAGAGTGTGTGTGTGTGTATGTATGAGAGAGTGTGTGAGAGTGTGTGTGTATGTATGAGAGAGTGTGTGTGTATGTATGAGAGAGTGTGTGTGTGTGTATGTATGAGAGAGTGTGTGTGTGTATGTATGAGAGAGTGTGTGTGTATGTATGAGAGTGTGTGTGTATGTATGAGAGAGTGTGTGTGTGTGTATGTATGAGAGAGTGTGTGTGTATGTATGAGAGAGTGTGTGTGTATGTATGAGAGAGTGTGTGTGTGTGTATGTATGAGAGAGTGTGTGTGTATGTATGAGAGAGTGTGTGTGTATGTATGAGAGAGTGTGTGTGTATGTATGAGAGAGTGTGTGTGTGTATGTATGAGAGAGTGTGTGTGTATGTATGAGAGAGTGTGTGTGTATGTATGAGAGAGTGTGTGTGTGTATGTATGAGAGAGTGTGGTGTGTGTGTATGATAGAGTGTGTGTGTATGTATGAGAGAGTGTGTGTGTATGTATGAGAGAGTGTGTGTGTATGTATGAGAGAGTGTGTGTGTATGTATGAGAGAGTGTGTGTGTATGTATGAGAGAGTGTGTGTGTGTATGTATGAGAGAGTGTGTGTGTATGTATGAGAGAGTGTGTGTGTATGTATGAGAGAGAGTGTGTGTGTATGTATGAGAGAGTGTGGTGTGTGTGTGTGTATGAGAGAGTGTGTGTGTATGTATGAGAGAGTGTGGTGTGTATGTATGAGAGTGTGGTGTGTATGTATGAGTGTGTGTGTATGTATGAGAGAGTGTGGTGTGTGTGTATGTATGAGAGAGTGTGTGTGTATGTATGAGAGAGTGTGTGTGTGTATGTATGAGTGTGTGTGTATGTATGAGAGAGTGTGGTGTGTGTGTATGTATGAGAGAGTGTGTGTGTATGTATGAGAGAGTGTGTGTGTGTATGTATGAGAGAGTGTGTGTGTATGTATGAGAGAGTGTGTGTGTATGTATGAGAGAGTGTGGTGTGTGTGTGTATGTATGAGAGAGTGTGTGTGTATGTATGAGAGAGTGTGTGTGTGTGTGTATGTATGAGAGAGTGTGTGTGTATGTATGAGAGAGTGTGGTGTGTGTGTATGTATGAGAGAGTGTGTGTGTATGTATGAGAGAGTGCGGTGTGTATGTATGATAGAGTGTGTGTGTATGTATGAGAGAGTGTGTGTGTATGTATGAGAGAGTGTGTGTGTATGTATGATAGAGTGTGTGTGTGTATGTATGAGAGAGTGTGTGTGTATGTATGAGAGAGTGTGGTGTGTATGTATGAGAGAGTGTGTGTGTATGTATGAGAGAGTGTGGTGTGTATGTATGAGAGAGTGTGGTGTGTATGTATGAGAGAGTGTGTGTGTATGTATGAGAGAGTGTGTGTGTATGTATGAGAGAGTGTGTGTGTATGTATGTATGAGAGAGTGTGTGTGTATGTATGTATGAGAGAGTGTGTGTGTATGTATGAGAGAGTGTGTGTGTGTGTATGTATGAGAGAGTGTGTGTGTATGTATGAGAGAGTGTGTGTGTATGTATGAGAGAGTGTGTGTGTATGTATGAGAGAGTGTGGTGTGTATGTATGAGAGAGTGTGGTGTGTATGTATGAGAGAGTGTGTGTGTGTATGTATGAGAGAGTGTGTGTGTATGTATGAGAGAGTGTGTGTGTATGTATGAGAGAGTGTGGTGTGTATGTATGAGAGAGTGTGTGTGTATGTATGAGAGAGTGTGTGTGTGTGTATGAGAGAGTGTGTGTGTATGTATGAGAGAGTGTGTGTGTGTATGTATGAGAGAGTGTGTGTGTATGTATGAGAGCGTGTGTGTGTATGTATGAGAGAGTGTGTGTGTATGTATGAGAGAGTGTGTGTATGTGAGTGTGTATGTATGTATGAGAGAGTGTGTGTGTATGTATGAGAGAGTGTGGTGTGTATGTATGAGAGAGTGTGTGTGTATGTATGAGAGAGTGTGTGTGTATGTATGAGAGAGTGTGTGTGTATGTATGAGAGAGTGTGTGTGTATGTATGAGAGAGTGTGTGTGTATGTATGAGAGAATGTGTGTGTATGTATGAGAGAGTGTGGTGTGTGTGTATGTATGAGAGAGTGTGTGTGTATGTATGAGAGAGTGTGTGTGTGTATGTATGAGAGAGTGTGGTGTGTGTGTATGTATGAGAGAGTGTGTGTGTATGTATGAGAGAGTGTGTGTGTATGTATGAGAGAGTGTGTGTGTGTGTATGTATGAGAGAGTGTGTGTGTATGTATGAGAGAGTGTGTGTGTATGTATGAGAGAGTGTGTGTGTATGTATGAGAGAGTGTGTGTGTATGTATGAGAGAGTGTGTGTGTATGTATGAGAGAGTGTGTGTGTATGTATGAGAGAGTGTGGTGTGTATGTATGAGAGAGTGTGTGTGTATGTATGAGAGAGTGTGTGTGTATGTATGAGAGAGTGTGTGTGTATGTATGAGAGAGTGTGTGTGTGTGTATGTATGAGAGAGTGTGTGTGTATGTATGAGAGAGTGTGTGTGTGTATGTATGAGAGAGTGTGTGTGTATGTATGAGAGAGTGTGTGTGTATGTATGAGAGAGTGTGGTGTGTATGTATGAGAGAGTGTGGTATGTATGTATGAGAGAGTGTGGTGTGTATGTATGAGAGAGTGTGTGTGTGTATGTATGAGAGAGTGTGTGTGTATGTATGAGAGAGTGCGTGTATGTATGAGAGAGTGTGGTGTGTATGTATGAGAGAGTGTGTGTGTATGTATGAGAGAGTGTGTGTGTATGTATGAGAGAGTGTGTGTGTATGTATGAGAGAGTGTGTGTGTATGTATGAGAGAGTGTGTGTGTGTATGTATGATAGAGTGTGTGTGTATGTATGAGAGAGAGTGTGTGTATGTATGAGAGAGTGTGTGTGTATGTATGAGAGAGTGTGTGTGTGTATGTATGAGAGAGTGTGTGTGTATGTATGAGAGAGTGTGTGTGTATCTATGAGAGAGTGTGGTGTGTATGTATGAGAGAGTGTGTGTATGTATGAGAGAGTGTGTGTGTGTGTATGTATGAGAGAGTGTGGTGTGTATGTATGAGAGAGTGTGTGTGTGTATGTATGAGAGAGTGTGTGTGTATGTATGAGAGAGTGCGTGTGTATGTATGAGAGAGTGTGTGTGTATGTATGAGAGAGTGTGTGTGTGTATGTATGAGAGAGTGTGGTGTGTGTGTATGTATGAGAGAGTGTGTGTGTATGTATGAGAGAGTGTGTGTGTATGTATGAGAGAGTGTGTGTGTATGTATGAGAGAGTGTGTGTGTATGTATGAGAGAGTGTGTGTGTGTATGTATGAGAGAGTGTGTGTGTATGTATGAGAGAGTGTGTGTGTATGTATGAGAGAGTGTGTGTGTATGTATGAGAGAGTGTGTGTGTATGTATGAGAGAGTGTGTGTGTATGTATGAGAGAGTGTGTGTGTATGTATGTATGAGAGAGTGTGTGTGTGTATGTATGAGAGAGTGTGTGTGTGTATTTATGAGAGAGTGTGTGTATGTATGAGAGAGTGTGTGTGTATGTATGAGAGAGTGTGTGTGTATGTATGAGAGAGTGTGTGTGTATGTATGAGAGAGTGTGTGTGTATGTATGAGAGAGTGTGGTGTGTGTGTATGTATGAGAGAGTGTGTGTGTGTGTATGAGAGAGTGTGTGTGTATGTATGAGAGAGTGTGTGTGTGTATGTATGAGAGAGTGTGTGTGTATGTATGAGAGAGTGTGTGTGTATGTATGAGAGAGTGTGTGTGTATGTATGAGAGAGTGTGTGTGTATGTATGAGAGAGTGTGTGTGTATGTATGAGAGAGTGTGTGTGTGTGTATGTATGAGAGAGTGTGTGTGTATGTATGAGAGAGTGTGTGTGTATGTATGAGAGAGTGTGTGTGTATGTATGAGAGAGTGTGTGTGTATGTATGAGAGAGTGTGTGTGTATGTATGAGAGAGTGTGTGTGTATGTATGAGAGAGTGTGTGTGTGTATGTATGAGAGAGTGTGTGTGTATGTATGAGAGAGTGTGTGTGTATGTATGAGAGAGTGTGTGTGTATGTATGAGAGAGTGTGTGTGTATGTATGAGAGAGTGTGTGTGTATGTATGAGAGAGTGTGTGTGTGTGTGTATGAGAGAGTGTGTGTGTATGTATGAGAGAGTGTGTGTGTATGTATGAGAGAGTGTGTGTGTATGTATGAGAGAGTGTGTGTGTATGTATGAGAGAGTGTGTGTGTATGTATGAGAGAGTGTGTGTGTATGTATGAGAGAGTGTGTGTGTATGTATGAGAGAGTGTGTGTGTATGTATGAGAGAGTGTGTGTGTATGTATGATAGAGTGTGTGTGTGTGTATGTATGAGAGAGTGTGTGTGTATGTATGAGAGTGTGTGTGTATGTATGAGAGAGTGTGTGTGTATGTATGAGAGAGTGTGTGTGTATGTATGAGAGAGTGTGTGTATGTATGAGAGAGTGTGTGTGTATGTATGAGAGAGTGTGTGTGTATGTATGAGAGAGTGTGTGTGTATGTATGAGAGAGTGTGTGTGTATGTATGAGAGAGTGTGTGTGTATGTATGAGAGAGTGTGTGTATGTATGAGAGTGTGTGTGTGTATGTATGAGAGAGTGTGTGTGTGTATGTATGAGAGAGTGTGTGTGTATGTATGAGAGTGTGTGTGTGTGTATGTATGAGAGTGTGTGTGTATGTATGAGAGTGTGTGTGTGTATGTATGAGAGAGTGTGTGTGTATGTATGAGAGAGTGTGTGTGTGTGTGTATGAGAGAGTGTGTGTGTATGTATGAGAGAGTGTGTGTGTATGTATGAGAGAGTGTGTGTGTGTGTATGAGAGTGTGTGTGTGTATGTATGAGAGAGTGTGTGTGTATGTATGAGAGAGTGTCTGTGTGTATGTATGAGAGAGTGTGTGTGTATGTATGAGAGAGTGAGTGTGTATGTATGAGAGAGTGTGTGTATGTATGAGAGTGTGTGTGTATGTATGAGAGAGTGTGGTGTGTATGTATGAGAGAGTGTGTGTGTGTGTATGAGAGAGTGTGTGTGTGTATGTATGAGAGAGTGTGTGTGTATGTATGAGAGAGTGTGTGTGTATGTATGAGAGAGTGTGTGTGTATGTATGATAGAGTGTGTGTGTATGTATGAGAGAGTGTGTGTGTATGTATGAGAGAGTGTGTGTGTATGTATGAGAGAGTGTGTGTGTATGTATGAGAGAGTGTGTGTGTATGTGTGTGTGTATGTGTATGTGTATGTGTGAGAGAGTGTGTGTGTGTGTATGAGAGAGTGTGTGTGTATGTATGAGAGAGTGTGTGTGTGTATGTATGAGAGAGTGTGTGTGTATGTATGAGAGAGTGTGGTGTGTGTGTGTATGTATGAGAGAGTGTGTGTGTATGTATGAGAGTGTGTGTGTGTATGTATGAGAGAGTGTGTGTGTGTATGTATGAGAGAGTGTGTGTGTATGTATGAGAGAGTGTGTGTGTATGTATGAGAGAGTGTGTGTGTATGTATGAGAAAGTGTGTGTGTATGTATGATAGAGTGTGTGTGTATGTATGAGAGAGTGTGTGTGTATGTATGAGAGAGTGTGTGTGTATGTATGAGAGAGTGTGTGTGTATGTATGTGTGTGTGTGTGTGTGAGTGTGTGTGTGATGTATGAGAGAGTGTGTGTGTATGTATGAGAGAGTGTGTGTGTATGTATGAGAGAGTGTGTGTGTATGTATGAGAGAGTGTGTGTATGTATGAGAGAGTGTGTGTGTATGTATGAGAGAGTGTGGTGTGTATGTATGAGAGAGAGTGTGTGTGTATGTATGAGAGAGTGTGGTGTGTGTGTGTGTATGAGAGAGTGTGTGTGTATGTATGAGAGAGTGTGGTGTGTATGTATGAGAGTGTGTGTGTATGTATGAGAGAGTGTGTGTGTATCTATGAGAGAGTGTGGTATGTATGTATGAGAGAGTGTGGTGTGTATGTATGAGAGAGTGTGGTGTGTATGTATGAGAGAGTGTGTGTGTATGTATGAGAGAGTGTGTGTGTATGTATGAGAGAGTGTGTGTGTATGTATGAGAGAGTGTGTGTGTATGTATGAGAGAGTGTGGTGTGTGTGTATGTATGAGAGAGTGTGTGTATGTATGAGAGAGTGTGTGTGTATGTATGAGAGAGTGTGTGTGTATGTATGAGAGAGTGTGTGTGTATGTATGAGAGAGTGTGTGTGTATGTATGAGAGAGTGTGTGTGTATGTATGAGAGAGTGTGTGTGTATGTATGAGAGAGTGTGTGTGTGTGTATGGGAGAGTGTGTGTGTGTGTAGGTATGAGAGAGTGTTTGTGTAAGTATGAGAGAGTGTGTGTGTATGTATGAGAGAGTGTGGTGTGTATGTATGAGGGTGTGAGTTTGGGGTGGTGTGTGTATGTGTGTGAGTGATAGAGTGTGTGTGTATGTATGAGAGAGTGTGTGTGTATGTATGAGAGAGTGTGTGTGTATGTATGAGAGAGTGTGTGTGTATGTATGAGAGAGTGTGTGTGTATGTATGAGAGAGTGCGTGTGTGTATGTATGAGAGAGTGTGGTGTGTGTGTGTATGTATGAGAGAGTGTGGTGTGTATGTATGAGAGAGTGTGTGTGTATGTATGAGAGAGTATGTGTGTATGTATGAGAGAGTGTGTGTGTATGTATGAGAGAGTGTGTGTGTATGTATGAGAGAGTGTGTGTGTATGTATGAGAGAGTGTGGTGTGTATGTATGAGAGAGTGTGTGTGTATGTATGAGAGAGTGGGTGTGTATGTATGCGAGAGTGTGTGTGTATGTATGAGCGAGTGTGTGTGTGTATGTATGAGAGAGTGTGTGTGTATGTATGAGAGAGTGTGTGTGTATGTATGAGAGAGTGTGTGTGTGTATGTATGTGTGAGTGTGTGTGTATGTATGAGAGAGTGTGTGTGTATGTAGGAGAGACTGTGTGTGTATGTATGAGAGAGTGTGTGTGTGTGTATGTATGAGAGAGTGTGTGTGTATGTATGAGAGAGTGTGTGTGTATGTATGAGAGAGTGTGTGTGTATGTGTGTGAGTGCATGTGTGTGTACGTATGTGTGTGTGTGTGTGTGTGTGTGTGTGTGTGTGTAGTGGCAGATAAAGAGAGAGCGAGGGAAAGTGAGAAAGATATTAATGTCTTGGCCAGACGGAGAAGATGTAAGTGCTTTATGGCGAGGCAGAGCATTATGGGAAATCCATCCTCATTGTGAAGCTGAGGCGCCAGATGGGTGACACCGTCTCCTCGTGCCGTCAAAGCCAATTCCAATTATCCAGTACTTTACTAATTCTTTCTTTCTTTTCTTTTAACATAATATTTGCATATCTAAAGCTAAATCTTTTACTCAGTCATTTAGTAAAACACACACCACATCATCTACACAAACCTGCACATGCAGTTAAACTGACGAGCTACACACACACACACACACACACACACACACACACACACAGAATCCTGTCTCTCACTGGAGCGGATTAGCCAGTCTTGTCCATTCTGCATTTTCTACCTTAATGATTAGCTTGCAGTTTGGTTTCATATCATACCACAAAGCATTGTGGGTGAAAAGTGTGCTGCTTTTCAGATAAGACAATCACAGTGTATAGAGCAGTGAAGGCTGGTGCTATTAGATATGATGTTAGATGAGAGGCTTCGCTCCTGCGTCCATCAATACGCCTGAGAATGAAACTGTTAGTGTTGAGCAATGTGTTGTGTTACAACAGCTTATCGATTACACAGAAAACATGATGTGCTCCAAACTAGTCTACACAAACTTACAGACAGACAGACTGATAGAGAGACAGACAGTCAGGTAAGCAGTCAGACAGAAAGACAGACAGACAGAAAGACAGATAGATAGAGAGACAGACAGTCAGGTAGGCAGTCAGACAGAAAGACAGACAGTCAGACACAAAGACAGACAGAAAGACAGGCAGACAAAGAAACAAAACAACAGTCAGTCAGACAGACAGTCAGACGAACAGACAGAAACAGAGACAGGCAGGCAAACAGAAAGACAGACATACAGTCAGTCAGCCAAGCAGACAGACAGACAAACAGAAAAACAGTCCGACAGAAAGAGAGAAAGACAGAAAGACAGGTAGATAGACAGTCACACAGTAAGACAGACAGAAAAACAGATAGAGAGGCAGACAGAAAGACAGGTAGATAGACAGTCACACAGTAAGACAGACAGACAAACAAAAAGACAGTCAGTCAGACAAACAGACAGATAGATAGTCAGGCAGTCAGATAGACAGTCAGACAAACAGAAAGACAGTCAGACAAACAGAAAGACAGACAGACAAACAGAAAGACAGTCAGACAAACAGAAAGACAGAGAGACAAACAGAAAGACAGTCAGACAAACAGAAAGACAGACAGACAAACAGAAAGACAGTCAGACAAACAGAAAGACAGAGAGACAAACAGAAAGACAGACAGACAAACAGAAAGACAGAGAGACAAACAGAAAGACAGTCAGACAAACAGAAAGACAGTCAGACAAACAGAAAGACAGAGAGACAAACAGAAAGACAGACAGACAAACAGAAAGACAGAGAGACAAACAGAAAGACAGTCAGACAAACAGAAAGACAGTCAGACAAACAGAAAGACAGAGAGACTAACAGAAAGACAGACAGACAAACAGAAATACAGACAGACAGAAAGACAGTCAGACAAACAGAAAGACAGTCAGACAAACAGAAAGACAGACAGACAAACAGAAAGACAGACAGACAGACAATCAGACAGACAGACAGAAATATAGACAATCAGACAGACAAACATAAAGAGAGAAAGACAGACAGACAGACAGCTGAATTTCTTATATTTTTCTGATATTTACTAAGCATAGCAAACAGGGGAGCTGTAATATTTTTGTTTAAACTAAAACTCTTAAACTTTCCCTTTGGAATATCTGTCACTCAGTGGAACGTGGACACTGTGCTTCATCTGTCCACTTCTCAATAAACTCTAGTTGAAGTTTCTCTTTCTCTTCTCAAGTTTCTCTTTCTCTTCACAATTGTAAAACTCCATTGTACTGAAAGGTCTGCTCATTAAAAAAAACTCCCATGATGCACCACAAAAAAACAGGGGCCATCGGACTTGTTCCAAAAAATAATGGGAAGTGACGACTCGGTGGTTAAAGTGTTGGACTAATGATCAGTAGGTTACAAGATCAAACCCCAGGTCCACCAAAATCTGTTACTGCTGGTCCCTTGAGCAGGACCCTTAACCATCATATAGTCCAGTAAAAAATGAGATAAATGTAAGCTGCTCTGCCAAAAGTGTTCAGGAGTCTGGAGCTGTATCTAACACATAGGGGGTCTAATAAAGCTCCATTTTTAGCTTCAGCTACAGACAAAGAGACTCATTCCATCACAGGATGCTCTTTTTCACATTTTATATACTTGTAGATTCGATAGTCTAACATTAGACACCTTTGTCATGGAAATAGGGCTAAAAGAAAGTTTGGAGACATTCATGAAGTATGCTTGGAAGTTCTGAGCTGAAAAGTGACTGAACTAAGGCATATACACGTTCATACAGGAGAACTGGACTTTGGTGACTGCTGATTGGACGTCACTTGCTCAACTCAAGGGTCGAGGAAACCGTCTTCCTAGTCGGAGAAGGGAATTTTTAAAAACGTTATAGTGTGTAATTATTTTTACTTTGGAATGTTAAAGATTTAGTGTAGTCTACATACAATAAAATGTGTTCTGAGAGCTCTAGTGTGTGTGTGTCTATATGAGTGTGTGTCACTTCTGTCTATATATATATATATATATATATATATATATATATATATATATATATATATATATATATATATATATATATATATGACTCTATTTCTTTACTTGTCTCTAGGGCACTGAAGCAGCCTCTTGTTTCATCTCTGTATTTTTCTGCCTCCTGCAGGCGATGGTGGAGACGGTGAATAACCTGCTGTGTGAGCGCGCTCAGCCTGCGTGGAAGGCGCTGTCAGTGATGGATCAGCTGCGTTGTGCCACCATGCTGCTGGACACAGTAGAGACGGCTGCCTTCATGCTCGCCGACAACCTGCTCAAGACCGACACCATCCAAGAGAGCACCGACAACATCCGTATGTCTATATCAGCACACACACACACTTACACACACTACAGCTACGGAAAAATACTGGGTCCTATCTGGCTGGCAGGTTTAAGGCATTAATGCCACAGCTATGCTGAATTCTTGAATCTGATTGGTCAAAAAGTGTTGATTGGTTTTTATCTGAGTGTAGTTCACATATTGATGGTTTTTCAGTGTATAAAACTAAATTCAATCAACATTCAATACACACACACACACACATACAAAGAGTGATAGAAAGCACATGTTGGTTCAGCAGGATCTGAGTTGCAACTGTGACCCATCTGTCCCGGTCCAATTCCAAAACATTTACACATCAGGACGTCCATCTATCCATCTTCTTTACCGCTGATCCTACACAGGGTCACAGGAGTCTGGGGACAAGGCAGGGAGACACGCTGGATGGGGATGCCAGTCCATCTTAGGGCATAGTCTCACACACACACACACACACACACACTTTAGAGAAAGACAATTATAGATGCCAATCAACTTACAATGCTTGAGCAGGAACCTGAAGAACCCAGAGGAAACCTCTGAAGCACAGGGAGAACATTCAAACACACACCCACACACATCCCAACCATACCCACACACGCAAACGCACACACACAAACACACTACAGACAACTTAGAGATGCCACTCAACCTGGAGAACCCTGAGGAAACCCCTGGAAGAACAGCGAGAACATGCAAACACACACATATACACACACACACACACACTACAAACAATTTAGAGATGCCAGTCAACCTACAATGCGTGGGTAGGAACCTAGAGAAAAGATCCTGAAGAATCCCAGAAGAATATTTAAACACAGACACACACACACACACACAGGGAGGAAGCAGCAAGAAGTGAACCCTTAGCCCCAGAGGTGCGAGGCAAACCTGGACACTTTCTTTTAAATAAGTTTATTTCCTGTTGTAATGGAAAGTGTGAGTTAAAACCAACAAGTGCGACTTTTGACGTGAAAACCAACTGACACCGAGATGCTCCAGGGTTTGTGAAAGAACGAAAAATGCCAACAAACACAAAAACATGCACCCACACACAACGCTCGGGTGTTTGCTATTATCACACGGCCACCATAAACGCAGCTGCTGATTGGGTAGCTAACCTCCTGACCCGTAAATCCATTAGTGTGTTGACAGTAAAAGAACTCTACATTTATAGAAGAGCAGAGCTCGGCTCATGGTCTGGGGATACACACCGTAACACAATCCGCCGCACTGAAAGACCTGCTTACACTTTTAACCCCGATCTTCCGTACGGGTCAAAGTGACACATTAGAATGGGATTTATTTATTTATTTATTTATTTTTGAACACCTTTGCAGTAAAAGTGTATTACAAAGCGGACGTTTATATTGCAGAGACGATCCTGTTAGATCATTATGACCTGCTCTTCACTAGGTGAGCTATAACATTCTCATTTTCTATCAAAATGAACCTAATCAGATGAGAACACCGTTCAGATGAGCAGATTTTAGGACTCGGGGATTTTCCTGAGCTTTAATCTGTCAGTCTGAACCTGAAGTTTTAAAGCCTTACAAAAGTGAAAAGGATAAAATCCTGTTTAAAGATTTCCTTCCAGTTGCACTGAGAAACTCTCTGCTTACTTCTAAACTACTTATGCGAGAGAAAAAAAATTCTGTTTTATAACAAAAAATTTTAAAGAATTATTAAAGAATTACAGGAGGAAATGAATTATTACACTGAATTGGCAGGTGACCAAATTGAGGAAAGATAAATAAAAAAAAATTAAA
>NC_080738.1:8259836-8264836 GCF_019097595.1 Hemibagrus wyckioides | reverse complement strand
AAACGATTCCCATCTCTGGGACGAATTACCCACATTTAAAGCTTAATATATAAACAGCTCGGACTGAAGAATTCATGAAAGCGCTCAACGAAATTACTTCTTGCCTAAATGTTTATTGACTGCCCCAACAACTACCCTTAGGCTAGATCTGTGCACTTGCTGTTTGTTTTTAACTCGTCCACAGCTTTTCTAATGAACTCCATTGGTTTAGATGGTACAATTCTTCCAAAAACAACTCAACAATAGAATTTTTTTTAATGGATGCCAAAAACATACCAGGTAATTACAATCACAATGTTTTTGGCTAGTCATTTAAGCTATTTAATGCTACGAGTGCTCAGGTAGAACTTGAATAAACTTTAAATCATTTCAAAGGGAAACACAGAAATTCTTCTACTGGTTTGTTTTACTTTTCTTAACCCCATAAAAATTATTTCTACTTTCTCTGATTTAAGAAATGTGTGCTAGATTTTGCTTATTGCACAAACCCAACTCTTTCTGTTGTGTGTTCCTCAGGTGAGATCCGTATGGCTTTGGTTCTGTACAGGAATCTGGGGCAGTATTTGTCCACAGAGAATGCGAGTGTGCGGCTGGGAAGCGAAGCAGCTTACCCCAACTACTCACTCATTGTCAACTCGCCTGTAATAACAGCAGCCATAAACAAGGACAGCAACAAAATCTACTTGTCCGAACCTGTCCGCTTTGTTGTCAGCCATTTGCAGGTATCGCACACAATCCCACTCGTAACTGCTCTTATCTGTGATCTAAGTGCATCAAGAACAAATTGTGTCCTTTCCTCGTAGAAGTCAGAGTCCAACTTCAACCCCAACTGCTCATTCTGGAGCTACTCCAAACGCACCATGACGGGCTACTGGTCAACGCAGGACTGCAGGCTGGGTGACACAAACAGCACACACACCTCCTGCTCCTGCACACATCTCACCAACTTTGCTGTGCTCATGGCTCATGTGGAGGTGAAGGTGAGCAAAATGTCATCCCAAGTTAAAAATTCTTGTCCTTGTGGAGACCAAAAATATATAAAGCACACACTCTAATTGCCCATGATCTGACCATCCTGTCATTTGAGGTGATATTTCATTGTCATCACTATTATTTCATAAATATTTTGGCACTTGTCATCATCTGGGTATCTTAGTGTGGTTAAAGCTTTTTAGCACTTTTCAGCCTTACTAGAAAGGAAGATTTTGTTACATTAAAGGATGGCTTTGCTCATTTTGAATCATTCCATCTCATTATAGATACACCTTGTTAAACTGTACCGACTAGGGATGGTCTGAGGTTAAAAGTTCACTGTATGATAACTATATGACCAAATCAGATATAATCAGATGGTAAAATTACAAGGACCAAGAAAGACTGATAGACAAGCATGAAAAGCATAGTGATTACTGAAGAGACAGCCCAGAGAGATGGCAACTGGGGCAGAGCTGACAACTTATTCTGTATCCTCTATAATGAGGAGTACCAAGCAAGCTACAGAGAACCCGATGTAGGCATACCCCCAGGGGTGTCCAAGACGGGGAGAGAGGATGGGCAGTCCATCTGAACGAACCCAAGGGTAGCAGACCAAAGCAACAAGCAAGTGATGCCCATGTGGCAAGATCCGCAAGAATAATCAAAGCTTAAAGATCCACCAGTCTAGGAGGAAGGGTTTGGTGGGAGCAAGAGCAGCACAATGCACAAGTGTTCAGCCTAATGAGTCACAGGAGGGACCATGCCCCAAGTCACCCCACAGTGTATAGAACCTGCAAGTGTTACAAATGGATTCCCCCAGCATCAAGCCAGAGAAGAGGCAGATCCAGAGGCGAGGAAGCCATGCCAGAACAAGTCACCCATGTGGTGACAGGTTGACAGAGACATAGACAATCAATTTATGGCAGAAATCAACAAGAAGCTTTGGAGATTTGGAGATTAGGAAGGGAAAGGAGCCAAGCAATCTTACTTCAAAAACTAAAAAAGGGTAAGTATACATAGCATCAGGCAGAAGCTTAAGGCCTTGAGGCACTACATAAAGGAAAATGTAAAGGACTTGGGAGAATGTAGAATGTTGATTGTGTCTCCTAACCAGATTTACAGTTTGACGAGCAATAGCTGAAGCTGAGAGAAATTTAGGAGGCATTGTGCAAAACCCAATCGAACTTCACTCCAAGGCCAGGTGGTATCACTTACATGGTCTTTAAGCACTGTCCTAAACTTTTGCTATGGCTGTGGAAGATCTTGCGAGTCATCTGGAGAAGGGGCAAAATTCTAATGCATTGGAGAATTGCAGGAGGGATTTGGATCCCCAAGGTGGAGAATTTCAAGCAAATCATTCAGTTCCGCATCGTATCCCCACTGAGTGTTGAAGCCAAGAATTTCTTCAGGATAGTTTCCAACCAGCTGTGCATCTTCCTCTCAAACGACAGCTTCATTGATACATCATCCAGAGGGGGATATCTCAGGAATGCCAGGGTGTTTGGAGCACTGAGGAGTAGTGGTGGCAAAAAAAAATTGAAGAGTATATGTACAGTATATTCCAAGAAAAAAGAAAAGCTAGCAGTACCATGAGACATGAGAGGATTTAGTTTGAAGAAGTTCGAGAAAGTAGATACAGAGAATAGATGGAGAGGATAGTGCAGAGCACTAAAGTACAGTAAAGAATAGTAGTTCTATTGCATGTTATAGGACTTAACAAGTGAAAACCATTGGCTAAGGTACATTAAAATATATTATTTTCATTAAACAAAAGGAAGTTCCCTGGTGGTATAGCTGCTAGGCTCCTATGCTGTCACCCCCATGGCCCAGGTTTGTTTCCCTGGCACGGTCTAACCCCAGCTACTGGACAAAAATGGGACGGATGCACCAGCAAGAGCATCAAACATAAAACCTGAAGGAAAACAACAATGGCTGTCCATTACATGTGAGCATGTGCTATTGAAACATGTAGCCATGTATTATAAATGACTTGAAGTACTCACTATATCTCCATATCTCCTTATCAACCTACCAGGCTCATTTTTGAACAACAAGAATGAGTTCAAGTTCAATGGTTTGAAGCAAAAACAAGTTATTTAATATAAAAAAATAAAGGTTTGTCACAAAGTGACACCAAATACAGATCCATCAAATGGTAATTTAACTAATCAGAGAGGCCCTAGAGAACATGAACAACCTGTCAGTGTTGTGGCTTGCAAATGCATATGGCCCTCCTCCGCACAAGCAGTTACAGGTTAGAACCTGAGATCACATTGGTAATTATTACAACAACTCTCCCCTGGAGCAGTTACATCAAAGTGGCTTAAGACTGAAGTTACAGAGATCTCTGGCCATAAATATGTTCATCAGATCTGCTCAGCCGGCATGTAGAGAGCCCAAGATTAAATCTGCAGAACACCGGCTGGAACCTTGGCCTGCTCAAGGGACTGGGACCTTTTGTTAAATCTGGGAGAAGCAGCTCAAGTTCCCACAGCACATTGTGGTCACCACCTTGAGACCAGACATCCTTCTCATGTCTGAATCCACAAGGCGAGTTGTCATGCTGCAGCGAGCTGACAGTCCCTTGGGAAGTTTGCTGGAATGAGGCGTTGAAAGGAAACTCGTCAAGTATGAGAGGTTGGTCAGCAAGTGCAAGCAAGTCAGATGGAGACTACTACTGACAGTGACTGTGCCTCAGAAGGCGAGAACCAAGTAGTTTGTTAGCCATCTGGACACAAGATGATGAATGACCTGATGCTGAAAGTCCTGAGACTAATGATGATTCCAGGAACAACACTGAAGAGGCCAAAGGCATCAGAACATGTATTTGCTCATAGAAATTGTTTACTTAACTAAAAGTATAACTACTTATCCTGATAAATCCTGTGCTAGAATCTGAAGTACAAAGTAGATGTACAAGAAGAAATCACACACAGATTTTATCACAAAGGAACTTCACAAAGGAACTAAGAAACATGGGAATTCATGGCACAGGCTAAATAACAACAACTTAATTCCTAATCTCTATGTGCTAGCTAGCATTATAACTCTGATGATACTAGTTGTACTAGTTGCAGCAGGTAGGTAGGTAGGTAGGTAGGTAGATAGATAGATAGATAGATAGATAGATAGATAGATGATAGATAGATAGATAGATAGATAGATAGATAGATAGATAGATAGATAGATAGATAGATAGATAGATAGATAGATAGATAGATAGATAGATAGATAGATAGATAGATAGATAGATAGATAGATAGACATCTGTTAACGTTTAGCTTTGCTGGGAATTTAGATCAACTGTCAAGAACTCACATTATAGCTGAAGTATATGATTATAGAGGTATGTGGCGATGAAGAATTTGATTACAAATGGAATGAGTTGAGATTTTTTCTTTTGTAGTGGGATGTAATGAGTGTGTCAGGAGAATTAGGTAGTAGGTGGTAATTATTGTAAATGTGTATTTGTTGATTTCACCTAAACAAAAACCTTGAAAAAGCCTTAACAAGAAACAAAAAGTCTCATCTACAGTAATTAAAAATACGATGCACAGTGCAACGAGACGAACTGCAGATTCACACAGACGTTGGAGCTATTGTTCCTGTTAGATTCACACAGCCATTTTAATGATTGAAGGAAAAGCAACATTAGCAAACCGACCCTGGCTTGTTGAGAAAACTGCATGTCTTTACCAAAAAAAAAAAAAAAAAAAAAAATTGAGACACAGCAACACACCATCTGCTCGTACCATCAGGCCAGTCAGTCTAATGGAGTTAAAAATTAGGAATATCGTAAATTTCAAGGGACACACAAAAACTATAAATAACATTCTTGGTAGTAACATCATCATGAGATAACAGTATAAATATTTTGAGTCCCTGATCACATTACATGATGTGTTGATAGTAAACTTAAGTGAATTATTTACCTGTAACAGCATTTTTATTCCTTTTACACCACATCTGCTTGCAACTAATTGAGCAGGTTGTGCTTTTGTGCTTTATAGCTATGTTGTGCAGCC
>NC_080738.1:8189836-8254836 GCF_019097595.1 Hemibagrus wyckioides | reverse complement strand
AAAAATAAGAAAGTCATTTTAAATAATTTTATTTATTATATTTTTTTTGTATTTTATTTGATTTTATTTATTTATTTATTTATTTATTTATTTATTTATTTATTTATTTATTATTCTTTTTTCACCATTCAATTTTTTATTTCATTTTATTTTTTTTCTCAGAATAATCAAATTGTCTGGTCCTTATCAACTTCTATAAACAAACAAATAATCTCAGGTTCCTACCAAAAAAGGCAACAGATTTCAATGAGTAGTCATCCTGAATCTAACCAACATTCAGAATCTTGGTGGAAAAAATAAGTACACCCTATAATTCAGCAACTCGGGAGAACATGAAGTAAAGTATTTAAGTCTCTCACAATGTTTTGGAGGAATTGTGTCCCGCTCTTCTTTCAGTTTGTTGATGTTTGAGGGCGTTGGTGTATGCACAGCTCTCTCGAGATCCCGCCACAGCATCTCAATAGACTCGAGGTCCTGACTTTGTCTTGGCTATGGCGACGTCTGGGTTTTTTTTCTTCTTAAGCTGTTCAAGATGTCAATTCACTGGTGTGCTTTAGATCATTGTCCTGTTGCATGACCCAGTTTCGTCCCAGTTTAAACTGACAGGTAGATGTCCTCACGTTCGTCTCGAGAATATTCAAGTATGAAGTGGAGCTCATGGTTGTCTGCAAGTTTCTCTGGTTCTGTTTCTGCAAAACGAGCTCAACGCCATACTGTTTAACGATTGTTATGAAGTCTACCAAACATGGCATTCTGCCTAATGACCAAACATGTCCACTATCTCATCAGTCCAAGTTTTATTGTTCCAGAACATTTGTGGCTTGTTTAGATGCAATTTTCAAACCTCACTCATTCTGCCATATTTGGATAGAGACGTCTGTTTTCTAGCCATTTTCCATTAAAGTCATGATAGCTCTTGGACTTTTCTTTATCCCTCTGAGCAATTAAACTGTCTGACCTTAGACTGAATTTGCTGGGACAGCCCTCCTACGTAGATTTACAACTATTTGGAAGAATTTCTATTTGTAAACAATCCTTCTCAGTGTAGTAGTAAATTAATTAATAAGAATAGTAAATTTCACATTTGAGTGGAAAAAGCCTTATAACCCTGAAATTTAAGCCTTATAACCCTGGGATTGAGGCCTTATACCCTAGGATTTAAGCTTTATAGCCTGGGATTGATGCCTTATAACCCTGGGTTTGATGCTTTATAATCCTGGGATTGATGCCTTATAACCTGGGGATTTAAGCCTTACACTCTGGGATTTAAGCCTTACACTCTGGGATTTAAGCCTTATACCCTGGGATTTAAGCCTAATACCCTGGGATTTAAGCCTTATAACCCTGGGATTTACGCCTTATAACCCTGGGGTTTAAGCCTTATACTCTGGGATTTAAGCCTTATAACCCTGGGATTTAAGCCTTACACTCTGGGATTTAAGCCTTACACTCTGGGATTTAAGCCTTATAACCCTGGGATTTAAGCCTTATAACCCTGGGATTTAAGCCTTACACTTTGGGATTTAAGCCTTATAACCCTGGGATTTAAGCCTTATAACCCTGGGATTTAAGCCTTACACTCTGGGATTTAAGCCTTATAACCCTGGGATTTAAGCCTTACACTCTGGGATTTAAGCCTTATAACCCTGGGATTTAAGCCTTACACTCTGGGATTTAAGCCTTATAACCCTGGGATTTAAGCCTTACACTCTGGGATTTAAGCCTTATAACCCTGGTATTTAAGCCTTACACTCTGGGATTTAAGCTTTATAACCCTGGGATTTAAGCCTTATAACCCTGGGATTTAAGCCTTATAACCCTGGGCTTTAAGCCTTACACTCTGGGATTTAAGCCTTATAACCCTGGGATTTAAGCCTTACACTCTTGGATTTAAGCCTTATAACCCTGGGATTTAAGCCTTATAACCCTGGGATTTAAGCCTTACACTCTGGGATTTAAGCCTTATAACCCTGGGATTTAAGCCTTATAACCCTGGGATTTAAGCTTTATAACCCTGGGATTTAAGCTTTATAACCCGGGGATTTAAGCCTTACACTCTGGGATTTAAGCCTTATAACCCTGGGATTTAAGCTTTATAACCCTGGGATTTAAGCTTTATAACCCGGGGATTTAAGCCTTACACTCTGGGATTTAAGCCTTATAACCCTGGGATTTAAGCTTTATAACCCTGGGCTTTAAGCCTTACACTCTGGGATTTAAGCTTAATAACCCTGGGATTTAAGCCTTACACTCTGGAATTTAAGCTTTATAACCCTGGGATTCAAGCCTTACACTCTGGGATTTAAGCTTTATAACCCTGGGATTTAAGCTTTATAACCCGGGGATTTAAGCCTTACACTCTGGGATTTAAGCTTTATAACCTGGGGATTTAAGCCTTACACTCTGGGATTTAAGCTTTATAACCCGGGGATTTAAGCCTTACACTCTGGGATTTAAGCCTTATAACCCTGGGATTTAAGCTTTATAACCCTGGGATTTAAGCTTTATAACCCGGGGATTTAAGCCTTACACTCTGGGATTTAAGCCTTATAACCCTGGGATTTAAGCTTTATAACCCTGGGATTTAAGCTTTATAACCCTGGGATTTAAGCTTTATAACCCTGGGATTTAAGCTTTATAACCCGGGGATTTAAGCCTTACACTCTGGGATTTAAGCCTTATATAGCTTCTCTTGACATCAACCTTCTTTGTCATATTTACAACAAAAACAAAAAATCCTGAAGATTTTCCCATGACAGTAAACTCAACATCTCCCTCCAGGCACTTCAGCGTTAATCTCTTTGACAAATAATAGCAGGTTTTTAATCTGTTATTTGTAATCAGTTATTTGTTACTGTTATGTTTAGATTATTTGGAGCCTCCTTCAAACAAGCACCACTTAAATCCCTGTTCTGTTCTGTCCAAGTCTTTTCCAGTCTGTTGGTTATTTATATAATTGTGTATTATTTTGCACAGTAAGACACATGCAGCATGGATTCACTGGATATCTTCTTTTTTTCCTTTTTTTTTTTTAATATTCATAACATGTTGTTTTTACTCTTATTGTAGGTGTTACTTGTTTTTCCTTAAATGGAAATTTGAATTAATGTGATCCTGTGTATGGAATCAGCAATGTAAAGTTTTACATAAAATTTTGGATTGTGAGAGAAAGAATCAAATAGAATTTACATATCTGACAATTCCATAAATCAATCAGTCTCTCCGTCTTTTCTTCCTTCCTCCTTCCTTTCTTCCTCCTCTTCCCTTCCTTCCTTCCTTCCATTCCTCCCTTCCTTCCTTCCTTCCTTCCTTCCCTTCCCTTCCTTCCTTCCTTCCTTCCTTCCTTCCTTCCTTCCTTCCTTCCTTCCTTCCTTTCGTTCTTTCCTTCCTTTCCTTCTTCCCTCTCTCCCTTCCTTCCTTCCTTCCTTCCTTCCTTCCTTCCTTCCTTCCTCCCTCTCTCCCTTCCTTCCTTCCTTCCTTCCCCCCTTCCTTCCTTCCTTCCTTCCTTCCTTCCTTCCTTCCTCCCTCCTTCCCTCCCTCCCTCCCTCCTTCCCTGCCTTCCTTCCTTCCTTCCTTCCTTCCTTCCTTCCCTCCCTCCCTCCCTCCTTCCCTGCCTTCCTTCCTTCCTTCCTTCCCTCCCTCCCTCCTTCCCTGCCTTCCTTCCTTCCTTCCTCCCTCCCTTCTTTGTTTAAAGTGTGTTCAGAACCTGAGTCTTATTCTGGATTAGTTCCCAGTGTAAAATAAAGCTGTATTCCAGCAGATTTTATAACAGGAATGGGCGTGTTACTTGTCATAAAATCACCCTAAAGCAAGTCATTTACTAGCTTATTAGTTTTATAAAACACTGACAATATCACAAAACCCATTGTTTGAAATATAGTTTAATTTGTTTATTTTTAATAATATTCTGCAACCCTAAAAGAAATAGCAGAGAGTGCTGCCCTGGTCTTCTTCATGTAGTCACTGGTGCTCTTTGGATAACAAGAGATAGCAGATAAAGTCCGGAAAAAATGAAATTCTCCAAGGCACTCGTGTGATGAAGTAAAAGCGTTTCATTCACTGGGCTACATAATCTAAAAATGTTAAAAGGTACGCGTTTCGCCTTACGCAGCCTTCTTCAGGATACAAATCCATTGTGCACCAAACTAAATAGTAATCATAGACAGCTGGATAATCAGTGGGAGTGGCTCAGGCTCTACTCCTTAAACAAAACAAAGAGGAATGAAAAGAAAAATTGTACATATTGTACATCCCTCACTAGTCTATACAGTTTCTTAACATTAAGCTGAGCAACATAGCGGGAAAAGATTAGAGTATAGAGTGGGCAGATTTAAACCCTCACACATTAAATACAGAATTTATTTATAATAATGTGAGGCTTCAAGGTGATCAAAAAAAGAGGAAAGGTTTGTGCAACCATTTCATTCATTTCTTAAGTTGTACAGAAGTTTTTAAAGTACTTCGGACCACTAGAACGTGCGTGTGACTACATGAGCCTTTATTGCACTTACAGTTATAACATTACATAAGTAAAGCATAAGTGTTCCCATATCTATTAATGTTATAATGCTGATAAATAGTGACATGCTGAAGTTACCCTGCCGGCAAGGCTCTTAATTGTATCAGGGAATTGTATCAGGGAAATCTGTTTTTAGAGGGGGGTGAGAAACCCACACACACACACACACACACACACACACACACGCCCCTGCATATACACCCACCATCCCGTAAGTGGTTAGGATTGGCGCCTGGCTGTCGTTAATTACCAGAGTGGAGTGGCTCTCTGACCTCCTGTTAATAACGGAAAACCTGCTCATGTCCTCCGAGAGCGCGAGTATGTGAGAGAAATAATGTGGAAAATCCATTGAGAAAACTAATTTAAGTGAGACCTGCTTTAAAATTGTAATCAAGACATGAATTATGTACTAATAGCATCATAGTAGGTGATCACAAGCGTGTGTGTGTGTGTGTGTGTGTGTGTGTGTGTGTGTGTTCTCAAAATCAGCCTGTATAAATGTTTAATGAGTTGAATTGGCTGCATCCATATTTGTGATGATTGTTACCACTGTTTTTGAAATATCCATCTGTTTCTTTCCGAAACTTTGCTTTTTCAAATAGGACATTAAATGCTAAGTGCTTTGTGTTGCTTTGATAGGTTTTCTCTGTATTTTGGGATCTGCTGCACCTGGAATTATGTTTATTATCTATGTAGATGAATACAGCATGTAATATCATTTTTATATCATTTTTACCTACACATTATTGTATAATTCATGTTTTTTTAAAACAATTTAACATCATTTTTGCATCATCTTTGCTTACTATATAATATACATTACTGGTGTATTGTGACAGTTTTGTGTGTGTGTGTGTGTGTGTGTGTGTGTGTTTCTTAGATCGCATGTGCAGTGTTTGCCGCTCTGCTTCACTTCTTCTTCCTGGCTGCATTCACATGGATGTTTCTGGAAGGAGTTCAGCTCTACATCATGCTGGTGGAGGTGTTTGAGAGCGAATATTCTCGCACCAAGTATTTCTACCTCACCGGCTACGGTGTTCCTGCGCTCATCGTGGCCGTGTCGGCAGCCGTCGACTACCGCAGCTACGGCACGAACCATGTGTAAGTACACACCCAGGCCATTAATGTAACATTCACATTCTAAAGCTCAAAAACCAGTCACAGTCTTCTGTCTCAGACTTGATTTCCTAAAGGTGCAAACAGCCATATTAAACATTTTCAAACAAACACTATTCTAATCTCCACATTCCTTAACAATTCACACTTCAAATTTCTAAATTTATTAACAATCACACTTAAAATTCAGAAAAATCTGTAACAGATATGCTTCAAATTCCCAAATTCTGTAACAGATATGCTTCAAATTCCCAAATTCTGTAACAAATACGCTTCAAATTCCCAAATTCTGTAATAAACACTCTTCACATTTTCAAATTCAGTAACACATACGCTTCCAATTCCCAAATTCTGTAACAAATACGCTTCCAATTCCCAAATTCTGTAACAAATACTCTTCACATTCCCAAATTCTGTAACAAATACTCTTCACATTCCCAAATTCTGTAACAAATATGCTTCAAATTCCCAAATTCTGTAATAAACACTCTTCACATTTCCAAATTCTGTAACAAATACGCTTCAAATTCCCAAATTCTGTAATAAACACTCTTCACATTTCCAAATTCTGTAACAAATACGCTTCAAATTCCCAAATTCTGTAATAAACACTCTTCACATTTCCAAATTCTGTAACAAATACGCTTCAAATTCCCAAATTCTGTAATAAACACTCTTCACATTTCCAAATTCTGTAACAAATACGCTTCAAATTCCCAAATTCTGTAATAAACACTCTTCACATTTCCAAATTCTGTAACAAATACGCTTCAAATTCCCAAATTCTGTAATAAACACTCTTCACATTTCCAAATTCTGTAACAAATACGCTTCAAATTCCCAAATTCTGTAATAAACACTCTTCACATTTCCAAATTCTGTAACAAATATGCTTCAAATTCCCAAATTCTGTAATAAACATTCTTCACATTTACAAATTCTGTAACAAATACGCTTCAAATTCCCAAATTCTGTAATAAACACTCTTCACATTTCCAAATTCTGTAACAAATACGCTTCAAATTCCCAAATTCTGTAATAAACATTCTTCACATTTACAAATTCTGTAACAAATACACTTCAAATTCCCAAATTCTGTAATAAACATTCTTCACATTTACAAATTCTGTAACAAATACGCTTCAAATTCCCAAATTCTGTAATAAACACTCTTCACATTTCCAAATTCTGTAACAAATATGCTTCAAATTCCCAAATTCTGTAACAAATATGCTTCAAATTCCCAAATTCCGTAATAAACACTCTTCACATTTCCAAATTCTGTAACAAATACGCTTCAAATTCCCAAATTCTGTAATAAACACTCTTCACATTTACAAATTCTGTAACAAATATGCTTCAAATTCCCAAATTCTGTAATAAACATTCTTCACATTTACAAATTCTGTAACAAATACGCTTCAAATTCCCAAATTCCGTAATAAACACTCTTCACATTTCCAAATTCTGTAACAAATATCCTTCAAATTCCCAAATTCTGTAATAAACACTCTTCACATTTCTAAATTCAGTAACAAAAACGCTTCAAATTACCAAATTCTGTAACAAATACGCTTCAAATTTCCAAATTCTGTAAA
The DNA here is from genome assembly GCF_019097595.1 of Hemibagrus wyckioides. Classification (NCBI taxonomy): domain Eukaryota; kingdom Metazoa; phylum Chordata; class Actinopteri; order Siluriformes; family Bagridae; genus Hemibagrus; species Hemibagrus wyckioides. The sequence continues at coordinate 8,247,603 of NC_080738.1, read as the reverse complement.
AATCACAGTCCAAAATTCCAAATTCTGTAACAAATACACTTTATTTGTTACAATTTGTCACCAAATTTATTAACAATCACACTTCAAATCTCCAAACTCACAATCACAATCCAAATCTGAAAATTCACTCACTGTGAACATCACTTATCCAGTAACAAAATCACCAAAATCTCTAATATCAGTAAAAATCCATTATATCCGTTAAAAATGAGGAAAAAAACACTCCAAATCTCTATATTTAGTATAATATCATATGTGAAATTCCCCAATTCAGTAACAACTACTATTAACATTTACAAAGTCCTGGCATTTGGCAGACGCTCTTATCCTGAGTGATGAACAAAAAGTGCTTTAAAGTCTCCATCGATAAATACATTAACACTGGTTCACTAGGATACCAGACTTCGGATATCAACAGCCTAAACTTTTTAAATGCCGCAGTTCGGATATCATTAGCAGAATTGCTGGTTTCAGACATATTTTCAGTCCCCAACACAGACACTGCATCCTGCTCGATAACGCCTGCAAGTCTGCCTCCAAAGCACAAAACAACACACACTTTATATTCACATTTCCCATTGACAAGTTGCACAAACTGCTTAGCACCAAGTCAGGATCCCAGTATGGGGCCATCAATTTTGCATGGAAGTCTGAGTCTGTTGCACATGTTTAAGAAAAGTTTTGACTAGTTTATGTGCTCTAAGTCGACAAGCAGACATTGCTGTCACATATCTTCTAGCTGACATGTGAGAGTTTACAGTGTGCTCATGCCCAGGGTTTTGCACCATAGAGTGAAACCTTCAGCTTGCTTGCATATAAATGTAGCATGCATACTAATAAGAACGTCTGACCTGTTCTGAACATGTCAGTACACCGAGGTCATTCTTCTTAAAATGCACCGCCGCAGCCATGTCTGCTGTTCACTTCACTCTTTGCTCCACTTATGTTGCAGTTAGGGCAAGGCTCTTTAAGTGCTTGTCGAAGATGCTCTGATCCCAGACAATTCGGGCATCGATCATTGTCCATTATCCAACTCTTTCGGGGCCTGGCAGAACACACAACTCCCCATCCTGAGCTGAAATACAAATGATTGAAGTTCAACATTTCACAACAAGTTGTGAATTTATTCAATTATGAAATTGCGCGGCTACACGCTGACACAAACAATAGGCTACCTGGCTACGGAGGTGAACCGTGGCAAGAATAGTAATAAGTCACACACTGAAATTAACGTCACCCGTGGTGTGCGATGTGACTCTGCTTTTAATTTTTACTTAGAACTTGAGCACCAAGCAAAAGACTCGAAGGCTTTAATGAGCAATGAACTTTTGAATGCACTTTGTTAACGTCTTAGCAGTACCAGAGTGAGAAAGAGGGCGAGTGTGACGTGGACATGGGGTCACAGAGTGACCACTTTGCTTTTGTGACACAAGCATTTAAGGAGAGTGTGGAATAATAATACTAGCTGTGAAGTCTGGAGCTGCTTATTGGCAGTGGCAAGCGTGAAATGGTGGAATTTCTACTAAAACTTTAAAAACGACCAGTAATATGACTACATTTCCAATATAATTTTATTAGTAATTGGTTATCTGATGTTCATATGGTCCACATTTTGCTTTGTTGAGTGTTTAAAGGCATCTGACAGTGGATTCAATTACAATGATCATTATTATCAACATAGTTTGTAAAAGTAATTAATCTAAATTTAATATAATTTAATAATATGATATTGCAAAAGTTCATATAATCAATAAAGCTCACTGGCGTTAAGTATATATGTATACTTCTCTAGCCTTGGCTTGTCTACTTATCAAACGTACAATGATTTTATTTCACAGTAATGAGATGAGGGGGAGAAAGCTACTATATGGCATCTGTTAATATCAAAAAGGTTATGATGAACACCAGCGCAAATCCAGACGAACATGTCGATGAGATTTTCTGCCTAACTTATACTCAGAACACTGAAACTGCGGAGCTCGGATGCAGACGGTGTAAAGGTTGGTTGGTCTGATGGAGATGTTCCTTCATATAAGTTCAACATTGTTTAAATATGACTTATGAATGTGACATACACTATATTGCCAAAAGTATTCGCTCACCCATCCAAATAATCAGAATCAGGTGTTCCAATCACTTCCATGGCCACAGGTGTATAAAATCAAGCACCTAGGCATGCAGACTGTTTTTACAAACATTTGTGAAAGAATGGGTCGCTCTCAGGAGCTCAGTGAATTCCAGCGTGGAACTGTGATAGGATGCCACCTGTGCAACAAATCCAGTCGTGAAATTTCCTCGCTCCTAAATATTCCACAGTCAACTGTCAGCTGTATTATAAGAACGTGGAAGTGTTTGGGAACGACAGCAACTCAGCCACGAAGTGGTAGGCCACGTAAACTGACGGAGCGGGGTCAGCGGATGCTGAGGCGCATAGTGCGAAGAGGTCGCCAACTTTCTGCAGAGTCAATCGCTACAGACCTCCAAACTTCATGTGGCCTTCAGATTAGCTCAAGAACAGTGCGCAGAGAGCTTCATGGAATGGGTTTCCATGGCCGAGCAGCTGCATCCAAGCCATACATCACCAAGTGCAATGCAAAGCATCGGATGCAGTGGTGTAAAGCACGCCGCCACTGGACTCTAGAGCAGTGGAGACACGTTCTCTGGAGTGACGAATCGCGCTTCTCCATCTGGCAATCTGATGGACGAGTCTGGGTTTGGCGGTTGCCAGGAGAACGGTACTTGTCTGACTGCATTGTGCCAAGTGTAAAGTTTGGTGGAGGGGGGATTATGGTGTGGGGTTGTTTTTCAGGAGCTAGGCTTGGCCCCTTAGTTCCAGTGAAAGGAACTCTGAATGCTTCAGCATACCAAGACATTTTGGACAATTCCATGCTCCCAACTTTGTGGGAACAGTTTGGAGCTGGCCCCTTCCTCTTCCAACATGACTGTGCACCAGTGCACAAAGCAAGGTCCATAAAGACATGGATGACAGAGTCTGGTGTGGATGAACTTAACTGGCCTGCACAGAGTCCTGACCTCAACCCGATAGAACACCTTTGGGATGAATTAGAGCGGAGACTGAGAGCCAGGCCTTCTCGTCCAACATCAGTGTGTGACCTCACAAATGTGCTTCTGGAAGAATGGTCAAAAATTCCCATAAACACGCTCCTAAACCTTGTGGACAGCCTTCCCAGAAGAGTTGAAGCTGTTATAGCTGCAAAGGGTGGACCAACGTCATATTGAACCCTATGGATTAGGAATGGGATGTCACTTAAGTTCATATGCGAGTCAAGGCAGGTGAGCGAATACTTTTGGCAATATAGTGTAGGAATAAGCCATGGTCAGCGTAGTTCTGTTTCTCGCCCAGGACGGGTAAATAGATCACACACTCACACATTCAAGAAAGAAGAATGTGAGAATTTGGATTAAAGTCTGCATCTCAGTATTCTCATCACTTTCATTCCCAGCTAATTCTCACAGCCTTCATTAGCCGGAGTTGTGTGTAGACCGGTTAAACATGAGAAACCCAGCAGATATTTCACTACAGTGTACATAGAATTGCCTCAAAGAGCAGAATTAGGTAAGATAAGCAGTACAATGCTGTTTTATCATTATAGTGAGACATGATGGGCTTTTTTGAGTTAATCACAGCTAAAGACAGGAGTCGAGTAAGTAAAGATAGATAGATAGATAGATAGATAGATAGATAGATAGATAGATAGATAGATAGATAGATAGATAGATAGATAGATAGATAGATAGATATTTTGTTTCCTGCCTTCTTTTTGAAATCAATTTCTATATAAATTGCTAGCTTGCCTTTGCATGAAGACATTATGCAAACATTGTGAATATCGTTAATTATTATTGTTATTTTATATGTATATATAAATTTTTCTTGAAATTCTTTTTATCGAAAGAGTATTTCTTTCTTTTCATTCTTTTTATATTCTCCAGCGTTTCTGTCTGGCTGTTATAACCACTCTAATTTCATATTGAGGGATAAAATAGGGATAAAGTAGTAACTTAACCTCAAATTTTATTATTATTTTTTTTCTTTTCTCTGTTTCTATACTTCTGTAAAGCTGCATTGAGACAATGTCCATCGTTAAAAGCGCTATACAAATAAAATGAATTGAAATTGAAATATTGAAATTGATATTTTTTAACGCATTCCTGTCGCGGCTAAAAGAATGACGCAATTTAAAACAAACAAGATAGGTATATTTGTTTTTAAAAAAAAAAGTATTATTATTTAAGGTCCTGGATTAATCCTTAATTTTTATTTTGGATATCCAGTGCTTTTTTTTTTTATTTCTTTGATAAACCTGTGGAGAGAGGAAGCGCATAGTAGTGTATAGTCCCTCGAGAACAGATGATGTCATGGAGTAGGAGGCTGGAAACATGATAAGCTTGGTAAACGATGAAATAAACGACAAAAGTACTGTCTGTGTCGCTTTGTCCTGCTGTACATCATTTGTACGCCCTGTTGGAGACTATAAAGTATTTATAATCTCATTTGGCTTCTGCATTCATTTCCATACAGACTCTGCTCCTGGGTAATGGGTAATGCATGCTTAGTTGTTCAATTGGTTCAGGCCACACACACACACACACACACACACACATGCTGGGCTTTAGAGGTGATCTAAAGGAGATGAGGAGTTTAATAATTCACTTACAAGCCGTCAGTCACTCATTTATGTTCAGAACAATTGGCGGGCTTCGCGACATTCCAGAAGGTTCTAACGATGTACCAGTCATCAAACCTAGATGAACAGGAATGTATGAGATTACCTCATTTAGGTTGCGAGGTATTTCTGGCTCACTGTGTCTGTCTCTGTCTCCGTCTATCCTCCTCCTCCTCCTCTCTCTTTTTTTTTCTCTCTCTCTTTCCCTGTCTGCCTTCTACAGGTGCTGGCTACGGTTAGACACCTACTTCATCTGGAGTTTCATTGGCCCTGCAACGCTCATTATAATGGTGTGCGCACACACACCCACACACACACACACACACACACACACATACACACAGGGTTCTACATAAACATATTTGCATACATAGCTACATATACATATGCACTTGCATACAGTCACATAGGGTCTTGGAATAAGTAACAACAAAAAAGCAGTTTCTCCTTTCCCTCCATCACACACACACACACACACACACACACACTGGGGGATGCAGATAATGGTCTGCTGAAGACATTTTACCAATTATGTGAAAGTCAGGGTGTGTTGGGGTGAACTTTAAAACCCCCAAAAGACAGACAATACACCGCTGACAACTAAAGAGGAATGAAAGAGAGAGAGAGAAAGAGAGAGAGAGAGAGAGAGAGAGAGAGAAAGAGTGAGAGAGAGAAAGAGAGAGAGAGAGAGAGAGAAAGAGTGAGAGAGAGAAAGAGAGAGAGAGAGAGTTCCATATCAACTCATGTTTCTAATATTCTGATATATGAGTATGTTCTTATACTCTGTGTGTGTGTGTGTGTGTGTGTGTGTGTGTGTGCAGCTGAATGTGATTTTCTTGGGCATTGCACTTTACAAGATGTTCCACCACACTGCTATTCTGAAACCTGACTCCGGTTGCCTGGACAACATCAAGTAAGTCTGTGTGTGTGTGTGTGTCTGTGCATGTGTGTGTCTGTGCATGTGTGTGTGTGTGTGTGTTTTTGACTCTTGTGTTGTCACTATTGCATGCACTCTGACTCACTGTCCTTACTGTCATCCTCTTGGTGCTCAAACACACATATAAGAAACATTCAAATGCCTTCATGTCTCTCATCAGATCCTCAGAGAAACTTTACCCATGTTTTTGTGTGTAAATGGGATTGAGAGGTCAGTGCACAGGAACACAGAGGGTGTGCTGGACACTTCTGAGATCGCCGTCGTCTCTAGCGCAGTGTGAAAGAGCGTCACTTCTGAATCTAGGTTACAAGACATGGATTTGCATTTAGTTATTCCTTTTGATGTTTGTAATTGGGTGGGAAAAAAAACGGGTGGACGGAAATTTTGTGACCTGGATTAAAGAAGGCGATCAGAGTTATTGGAAAAAATATATATATAGCATATAGTCTTCATTTATCTCTTTAACCCTGGTGCTGAAGTTGCTTATACTGCTCCCTTTTGTTTCTTGCCTTTATGTCTTTCACACCAGCACTGGAAGCAAGTTCAGTTTATTTGTATGGATTTTTTGTTTTATAGACATCAGCATGACGCGTGAAGTTTTACAGGAATCCAGATGTAGCTATATATTAAGTCCCTAATGAGCAAGCCAATGTCAGGGGAAAAGCTCTCTCTCTGAGACAATGTGAGGAAGAAAGTTTGAAAGAAACCCAGACACAAAACCCAGATAAACATTTAATAGGAATTTCACATACAGTACACAAATACGGTCCATCGCAAGTCCAAGTCTTACAGATTAGGTTTAATTAAATAATATTGCCTTGACAGCTCATAAAATAGCACTTGATGCAGCACCATCTATTATTTTCTATTGGTTTGAATTTAATGTGATGATATCGAAAGATACCGGGTCATGATATCCTAGCTGACCAAGCACACTCATCAGCAATACCTGCAGTTACACTAACACCTAGATAGAGGGATATATAGATATGCAGATAATGGATGGAGAGATGGATGGATATATATATATATATATATATATATATATATTTATATATATATATATATATATATATATATATATATATATATATAGATAGATAGAGATAGATAGATAGATAGATAGATAGATAGATAGATAGATAGATAGATAGATAGATAGATAGATAGATAGATAGAATTACTGCATGCCCAGGCTTGGCTCATTCTATGCTTGAGACCATGCATTTTCTTTATAAAACATATACAATATAGTAAAGTTAATAGATGTTTATGAAAAAGAGGTATGGACGCTGTCAATACCTCTAACTGGCCTTGAAGTACATAATGATTGACAACACTTGGAATGGAAAAAAAAGGACCAGGTCAGAAAAAGATGTTTGTAATAGGATTAGAGACATTATATTGCAGGATATAACCTTAACACAACCTTTACACTCACCCAATGATAACTAGACAAGAAAATACAGCAGATTTAAACGCAGTGTAGATTTATTTCAACAAAAACAACACTGTGTGATGAAAATATTGTATACAGTATTAGTCAAGCCTGAGTAAAGCCCCCTTCTCTTATTGAAGTGTTTCCATCATTTCAGTCTGAATTATTTCACAAATTGAATAAACAGTTTAATATTTTCTAGCTAATGCCGTTCATAAACATATAATGAATTCTGTAATGAATTCAGAAATTATGCTGATGCTCATATACACAAGTTGCTCTGTCAGGAGTTATTGAGACAGTTCTATGCCAGAACCCTAGAGAGTCCTGGCAAGTGGTTTGTATGATTATGACATGGGCGGTGCCATGCCCTTTGCTAATGCGTGTTCCTGCTTTCTCACCTGTCCCTTGTTTTCCCTTGATGTGTTGCTCTATATATGTTTGTCCTGCCTCGGTCGGTGTCAGTCATTCTGTAATGAACGGGGGTGGACACCGCTGGTAACGGGGATCAAACCTGTAAGCTCGATTGCCCGTATCAGCAGATCAGACCCAAACGCAGGGATCCAGTACATGCACTGCTTTTATTTAACTTCACAAAACACTACTCCATCAGACATAACAGAAATAAAACATAACTATGACATGGAAAATAATCTCAATAAAACATGACTATAACATAAAAATCTAGATAACATGACAGGCACACATACACCGTTACATCGACACATAGGCATAATGACTGATCCCAACCAAGACAGGAGGACAAACATATATAGAGCAACACATCAAGGGAAAACAAGGGACAGGTGAGAAAGCAGGAACACGCATTAGGAAAGGGCGTGGCACCGCCCATGTAGGAATCACTCGCCTGGACTCCCTAGGGGTCCGGCAAGGAACTGTCCCTATAACTCCTGACATGCTGAAAATCTCCTGGCTACACGATTCCTCTTGACTATACAGTACACACTTATAGATGATTTATAATCACACTGTGACCCAGATAAGGATGAGTTCCCTTTTGAGTTTCTTCCTCAGATCATCTTACTGATTAGGGATAAATTTAAATTATTATCATTTATATGCAGAATTTATATATTCCTGTAAAACTGCTTTGTCACAGTGTACGCTGTTAAAATCGCTGTACAAAATGAAATTATATTGAATTGAAGAAACAAGCCATTTTCTAACATACAGTAGACAAAAATTCCAACAAGTAATGGCCCTCATTTCACCTTAAACCTTCTTTGACTTATAAAGCTATTTTAATATCAAATGCTTGATAATATCGATGATCTCCAAGGGTTCTATATAGAACTATTTTTTTTTGCTGTTTCACCAGAAAGGGTTCTGTATAGAACTCCAAGGAACCGAGTGTAGGAAAGGGGGAAATCTAAAAAAAAATATAGTATATGAATAGAGATTGATGACAGAACAGTATGACTGATGAATAAAGTGCAGATGTGTGCAATAGCAGTGAAATAGCTGCAATATCTGCTGTGCAAAAAATGCAGTAGAGGGAGTGGGTGTTGTGCAGACGAGTCCAGAAAAGGATAATCTACATTATTTAGGTGAGATTGTCCACTTAAGGAAGCGTGAGCCTTGTGCACAAATCTTTAGTGAATCCATATGAAGTCATCCTCTACAGCAGAGGGTGAAATCTTTAATGATACCACAGCCTTCTACGACCAGGACACAGAGAGTGCGTAATTGGCCGTGTGAAAGAAGAATGGCCTTGTTTCTCTCACCCTCTGTCAATTAGTGTGGGACTCGTAAAATGTATAAGACTCAAGCACAATTATCTGGCGTTAGATGTTAAAAAGAAAAAAATATAAAGGATGTGGCAGTTGGCTTCAGGTGTCTCAGAGGAGGCATGCTTTAACCTTCACCCTCATGTACTGATGGCCATATGTGCAGTAAGAGGAGACCTCGATAATGGGACGTGAAGTAGTGCAGTGAAAAGTGCTTCCAAGGAAGACGGAGGAAAAGGAAAATGTTTCTTAACAAATATTCACAACACCAGCTCAGCACCAGCAATGACACTGTTGTTCTGTTCCAAGTTCAAGCACCTTTTATCAAGTGCTTCAGGAGAAGAAATATAGATGTGGGAATTGATTAACACTTAAACCTTTAAAATCTTTGAATGTTTAGAATTAAAGCGAATATTGTCAGATCTGCAACTCCACAGGGTCTCATTCTTGTGTGTGTGCGTGTGTGTGTGTGTGCGTGTCTTCAAAGAACATAAAAACTTGAGAAGTCTCCATGAATAGGAAGCAGATGATTCGGCTCCTCTAAAGGAAACACTCGAAAACATCCAAGCATTGAATTTTTGTGCCTCGAGATTCCGAACATTTTTGGTAGACATTCTGAAAGTATGTCCAGATCAGTGGTTCCTCAAGGTTCAAATCATCTAGATCTGATTGTAGTCCAGCTCCGAACACATAATAAACACAAGTGTTCATTATCTGCACCAAGGTTATGGTGAAATGAAGTGAAATAGGACATTTCTTGACGAGTGGGTGAGAAAGCCAACACCTGGGTTTTAAAAACAAATCAAAGCATTGAGAGTAGACTAGTCAAAACATGTGATGTTTACTGCATTCCCAGGCTCGGTGCTTTCTTCGTAAATATAAACGCTTGCTTGAGACCAAACGTCTGCTTTATAAAACGTATACAATATGGAAAAGTTGCAAGATGTTTATGAAAACATATACTGGATGCTGTCAGTAACTCGGAGCCTGTGCTTCGAGTCTGAAGTCTGAACTGACCCTGAAGTACTTAATGATCAACAAAGTTCTGGAATGTAATAGAACCTGCGATTAAAAAAAGTGACCCGATGTGAAAACTTGTAATAAAATAGATTCTAAAGATGATAAAGTTTACACTGCAGGATATAAACCTTTTGCATAGTAGCAAGACCACATGATGATGGGGGACATGCAGGTGCAAAGATAAGTCTGTGGACGTAAGAAAAGTTTAGAGACAGACAAAACGACAACATCTAAACATCTGTTTAATGAGGAAACCCATCAAGGAAACCCATCAAACTTTAAAGCCATGTTGTATAAAACATTATGAAAATATTCAGCATTTTTAATATCCGCCTCGGGAGCTAGTGCGTTCATCGATGCTGAAAGACTCATCGAGTCTGTCTGTACATTGGCTTAAGCGGTGAATATTTATATTCTAATATATTCTAAGTTCTTTGCCTGCCTACACTGTTGCTAAGTTATTTAAGGGTTCATTAGATGACCCTTCGCCTTGTGCCTCATGTCTCCTGGCACAGACTCCAAAAAATGGATGAATGGATGGATAATTAAGGCCTTATTTTCCAAAAAATGGTTCCACTTGTGATACCACAGTGATTTGGTAACATTAACCAATTTTTAATTATTAATTAAAGAATGTGGTACTTTTTTATGATTTTCTAGTTACACTAGGTTTGTTCAAGGCCCCTGGTGCACTTGAAGTACTTGAATTATTGAATTATTATTATTATTATTTTTATTATTATTATTATTTTTATTTTAAGTACCGAAAAACCTTGAAAATAGGCATTTTTAATCGAATAGTTATTTAAAAAAGTGCTTGAATTATACAAAGGCAATAAATACGAAGACTAACTGTCTGTAGTGGATGTCCTTCAGTATAGTCTTTAATAATCAACAATACTACACAACACAATAGTGACATACTAGTGACACAAATCTAGATCTGACTCAAGCGGATACACAAAAGTTACCAGTGGTGAATAAATTTAAGGTGAACGACAAGCAGACTGCGACACAGCTGGAAAAGACGACATATAACATTGGCTTCTTAAAGACACGACAAATGTGTAAATGCCCCTTGTGAAATTTGTAAAATATTTTTTAGGAATTTTAAAAAGAAGAAATAATAATATGTATTATATAGTTTTTAAAAACAACAAAATAGTGCTTGATAAATCTTAAAATTTCATTATAAAACAAGTTAGTTTCATTTATTTTTTATTTATTTATTTATTTTTATTTTAATTAATTTGTATTTATGTATTATTTATTTTTGCATTTTTTTTATTTGATTTGTATAGTTTTATTTGTATTTTTGTCTTTTTACAATGGACATTGCCTCAAAGCAGCCTTAGAGAAGTATAGAACCAGAGAATAAAATGTACAATTTTAAAATAAATAATTATTTATTACATTTATCCATATTAATTACATTATTGCTTAACAGCTATAAACTGTCCTTGCTTCACCAGACTAACAAAAGCAAATCAAAGAAGCACACAACTTTCTCAGTACAAAGACAAATTACAGCTTTGACACTGGAAACTCCTCCAGAAATGTTATAAAAATCTCACGGAAAACATCACCCTATCAACAACTCTACGAGCTTATCAAGTCAAATCTATGCCATGTCTGGGCGCAGAAACTGCATAGGCTACATTCTGTCTAGAATTACATTTTTTTTATTCGTAACAAATAAGGACTGTATAGCCCTAGTCTGGTTTGTCAATAAACGCTGCTGAGAAGCACCAGTTTTCACAAAAAGAGGCATTTTGATTGACATGGCAGATGACCAACCTCAGACGATTTCCTGCAGACTGTCAGATTATCTCATTCAAGCAAACGTTTTCAAATAACATTCAGAAATGAAATGCAGTGAACTTTTATCAGTCTGCTGAAAACCAGTGCATGGAACTACATATACAAGCTGTAGACTTCAAGATCCTGGAGATTGTGGCCAGAAAAGTGTACTAAAGAAATCACAAATTACAAACCTGGACCATTATCAAGGTCTGTGGCGGTCTTTAAATCCCTCCCTGCTTTGGCTCTGTCCTAACTCTATAATATCATTTATCCCTAATCACTGGCTCACACAGTCTGTTCATCTGATTCTAGCTCTACCCTGTGTGTCCTCCTGAGTGCACGGGTGATAAGCTCTGTAACCTTCTGCCATAGCTCCTACAGGACGTGACTGCAATTCTCATCAAACCTAAAGACATATCTTTATCCTGCTAGCTTTCTTTGGGACTAAACAGGTCTCTTAATTTATATTCATTGTACATACATCCCTGCACTGACTTAGGGCAATATTACGGTTGCCGAGAAGTGTGGAACCAAATAACAAATAATAACATTTTATATATATATATATAAAACTATACCTTGTTTTTCCAGTTTTTGTCTGATTTGGTATTTTGTTTACTGATTTTTTATTTTGTTTTAGGATTTTTTCTTCAATTTGTAATTTAATTTTTGGATTTGTTGTTTTATTTTCTGATTTGTTTTTTTTTTTTATTAGTTATTTTATTTTTTTATTTGTTATTTTATTTTCTGATTTTCTTATTTTGTTTACTGATTTACTTTTTCTCAGATTTTTTTTATTATTATTTCTTGTTTTGTTTTCTGATTTGTTATTTTGTTTCACACTTCTCAGCCACCATACAATATCATTATATGAACAGTTATTATACAGTTTTGCAATTATAGTCTGATCTGTTCTCAGAAGAAATCCAGATGACAAGCTACCAAGAAGAATAAGAAGATAGATAGATAGATAGATAGATAGATAGATAGATAGATAGATAGATAGATAGATAGATAGATGGATGGATGGATGGATGGATGGATGGATGGATGGATGGATGGATGGATGGATGGATGGATGGATGGATAGATAGATAGATAGATAGATAGATAGATAGATAGATAGATAGATAGATAGATAGATAGATAGATAGATAGATAGTTTATTCATCCCAATGGGAAATTTACAACTTCCATCAGTATCCACAAACATAGGTAACAATATTAATCACATTTGTGTAGTAAATAGAAACTATACCCTCCTGACTCTCCTTTTAAGTACCCCAATGAACCAAGGGAAATTTGGAAAAGATATCAGACAGGTTGAGTTGATTGGAGAGATTAAGAGGCGATCACACATACTGCGACTCACAGTGATAAAGCAAACCCAAGGTCATTTATTTTCAGCAAGTCACTCCAGTTCACTGTAAATCTGTCATGTTAAACTTTTCCCTTCATATCCTGCAAAGGTCCATCTTAGAATTCTCTTTCTGTTTGTGTTCTGTTTAATCCTTTTATCGTCCATATGTCAGCCATCTTGTATTTCGTTTTTTTTCCCTGTTTCAAAGAATGGTGCTGGAGTAAGATTTATGAACTAAATTACTTTGTTTGAATCAGGATAGAGCGTGGAAATAAAATAAAGACTCTGCCTTCAGCTAAATCACTGATTTAAATCCATGTGATTGGCTGCAAATGAGGATTGCTGAACTACAGCAATCATATTCTCCCCCGTATTTCTGAGCAGTGCTTTAATACACGAGCGACATGAGATTAAATGTGGGCCTGTCCACATCAGCGATCCAACAAAGTTGAGAAAAGTTCTTTATGCAAATATTATTACCATGGCAACCAGTGGTATTAACAGCTACATGCCACTTTATAGTATGGCGACCGGTGATATAATCGCTGTATGTGTGAACTTTACATCCAGGGATGAGTTTTTTTCGGCTCATATCGCTTCCATATTGTTTTTTGTAGACAGGAGGTGCTACAGTATACGCTGGAAAATACAGCCATAAAGTTAAGAGTTAAAGGAGACCTGACTCTTTCAATATATCTCCTCTTCCAATATATATCTATTTGATTTGCTCTAAAAAGACTATAATATATCACCAGATAAACTGAAAACATCTCAAGATCTCCTGGCACGAACAAATGCAATTTATTGGAAAGGTTCAGCTTTTTCAGTATATGGGTATTATTTGTCATTTTTTTGATGGGTGTCAAAAAAAAATGGCTGAATCTCTTCTAAGTGTGAAATTGGGTATGATAAAAAAAAAATCTATTTATACCTTCATTATCAAATGTGTGTTTCGGTATTTATTTATTTCCCTCCTTCCTGTTGATGTATTCCATCTCTTTGAGTTCTGCTTTAGTTTATTTATGACGCTGATGAATCATTCATCAGGCTCATCTCTCACTGTCTTGCCTTTTCTTTTTCTTTTGTCTCTCTTTTCCCCCGTTTCTTCTTTTATTATTTCAGCATTCGGTTGAAGCTTGAAACTTACACATGACCACTGGTAAGGCTTGCTGGCCAATCAGAGCGAGTGCTCCCAGAAGCGTGTGCTCTGATTGGATCGTGTAGCACTTTACTCCTTCTACTCCGTTGTTTGATCCGAGTTCAGTGTAAATCTGTGATGTTCAACTTTTCCCTATACGTATCCTACAAAAAGTCCTGCAAATGGGCGGCGGCTAAGACGTTTTCGATCTATTTGTCTTGTCTGTTTTTTCAGCCATCTTGTATTTCGGGGTGTATTTGTGTAAAGAAAGGTTTCCAACTTTGGCTTCCTGGCTGGAGAAAGATTTATGAACTAATTTTTTTTCTTTGGAAAAATTGCCTTCAGCTAAATCACAAACATAAATCCATGTGGTTGGCTGCAATTCTGAACTATAGACATTTTCTCCCCCATATTTCTGGACTGTGCTTCAATATTTCGTCAAGTGTTTAATTTAGTCGGTTGAAATACTTTCTTGGACCCACGTCTGGACCAGGCTTCTTGAGTTGACGACTCGTGGTATAGCTGATCCCTGTTTTTTATTTCACTGTAAACCTACATTCACACTAGCATGTGACAAAGGCTATGTTCACACAGCAAGGTCTGAAGGTGTTCTTCAAATTCAACATAGATTCCATTTCACTCCAATTTCAATCCGATACACCTTCGATACCTGATAATATGTCGTCTGTCTGAACTGGCAGATCGGAATTCTCCTGCCTTTTACATCAATCCAAGACATCAGGATGGAAAGATGGAGTATCACAGTGAAGGAGGATTTCAGTGAGGTAACAGACCATTTGAGGCAAAATTAAAAGGCAGACATTGCAGCTTCTATGTTTTTTAAGAGGTTTTAAAAGAAATGACCAAACACGGTTCAAAGCTATGGTTAAAAAGCAAAATTTTAAGAAACCAGGGAAGTGGGCGTGGCTGAAAAACATGCCCTTTTTACAGGGAGCTTGAACGCATCATGAGGGACTGTGCTACTGTACGTTCAGATTAATGTCAGAGATCTGGTCAGTTAATAGGATTTAGGAGCCATTTTGCTTGCTATGTGAATGTAGTGTGAACATTTAGTTGTGATTTCAGTACCAGGCCAACACTCTGACAGCATGACAAGCACTTCTGCTTCTGAAATGACATGTTAGTGACACGTCCTCTGACTAATCCCATGGTCCGACATTCCTTCATTTCCCTACTCACAATTTTTTCTTCCCACCTGCAGCTTGCTTCCTGTTTGACAACAGAACAAAAGCTTCAAACTGTGCTTTCATCTTATTCTGCCCTAAAGAGCCTCTAGTTAAACATGTATAGAGATATTACGAAGAAAAATAAACCTTTGGAGGAAGCTGGTAAGGGGATAAGGCTAAGAGAGTCAGATTGGTTTGCTAATATGACCAGAAAGCTACTTTGAAAGCTAACAGTCGATTTTCACGCTGCTGAGTAGCTTTAAAAGCTGTATCACAGCTATTGCTGTTTCTTATCGCACATAGACAAAATGCAGAACAGTGTACAAGCCCACAAGCAACAAACCGCAACTAACACGAACGATTTGACACATGCTAGGATGAACGCGTATTAAGCTAATGCCACTGCCATGATAGACTTCTTTCCCCAGCTCATGACTCTCACTCTCTCTCTCTCTCTCTCTCTCTCTCTCTCTCTGCCTCACTATCACTAATGATCTAGGTTTAATGTCATACTTTACTGTCACTGTAACGTGGAGCTCAGTATAAATGATTTACACACAGTGTGTGAGTTAGTGAGTGAGCGAGGACGATCTTAACGCATAAATGGCATCTGTAAATGGTTGTGAATTTCAGCGCTAAGTACAGCCTAGCAGACACGAAGACGTCGAGGCGGCAGCCAGCAGGACATTCGATTCCGAGCGAATAATGACCCGCGCTTGCGGCTTGTTTATATTCCGCTCTTGCCGTCGCTCCAAGTCCAAATACGAGCCACTAAAACGACAGCATCGTAATGTCTCTAGATAATGTAAACTGGCTTCAGTCATTAACAGGGTCCTGTACCATTCTTCTTCTGCTCTTTGTGTGTAGGCTTCTTTTTTTCTTGCAGTAATTTTCCCTTCCACCATGTCGTTCTGACTCGTTTCCTATGGCTCTCTCTCTCTCTCTCTCTCTCTCTCTCTTTCAGATCATGGGTGATTGGCGCCATCGCTCTGCTGTGTCTCCTCGGTTTGACATGGGCTTTTGGTCTCATGTACATTAACGAGAACACGGTGATCATGGCCTACCTCTTCACCATCTTTAACTCACTGCAAGGGATGTTCATCTTTATTTTCCACTGCATTCTGCAGAAGAAGGTAAGCATCACACACACACACACGCACGCACACACACACACAAAGTAGTTAGTGGATCAAGACTTATGCTACATTCACACATACACTGATTTTCTCGCTGCAAGTCTCCAGTCGATGTATTACAAAAGTCGTCAGTAAGCGGTCCTATTATGGGTTGCCGTGGTAATGACGTTTGTCGCTGCACCCTAGTGCTCCATATTTGAGTTTTCTTAACATTATCATGTCAGCGGACACGCCCACACCTAGTCACAGACGCTCGGTGTTACCTAGTTACTGAATAATAACCAACAAATAAACAACTGAATCATGCACTCAGACTTTAAAGGGTTAAAAGTGATTCATGAACAAACTAAGCTTCCACTATCCATAGTGTCTCTGTCATAGGGTTGTTTCTGTTGTACCATAGAAAGAAATAACAAATATATGTTTGTTATTATTAAAAATGATTTAAACCCTTCAGAGGAAGTAGGCTTGAGCGTCGGAGGTCAAGCCCACTGGATGAACATCTGATGGATACGGCTAACAAAATCGTCATCTGATTGGTTGGACGCTAAGGATTTCTCAGAGACATGTGTGTCACCCATCGTGACGCTTCACTTCCCTCCTGGAAAAAGGAAGTCGTCATGTTTACAACTGTGGCACTGAGCTCTTCTGAGCATCAGCTACACGCTGGATTTGAAGTTCACAGACTCGCTCATGTTGCAACTTACTTAAACGAACGATCTTTGCTTGTACTCTGGTCTGTTTTTATAGAGATTTGGCATTTTCACGTCCCTAAACATGACGCTGAACAAAAACGAGTTGTGATTGGTTGCTTTACATGTCAATCAGACGTAATCTTAGCCAATACAAACTGATATGGAGTCCTGACCTTCTGCTGTCAATCTGAAGCTCTGGCTACATAAGACATAAAGATCTTATAGTTAACTTCATGTCATGATTTTAAATGATAGGGAGCAGAATCTCTCAGTAGATGTCTACACTGCAACATGATTGGTCGTCCCCTCTGAGTGTAAGTCTCTGAAAGATCCACAGAAATATTTTACATTTCCGAAAGTCCTGTGGGATTCAGCAGGAAAAAACAAGCCCAGTGTTGTAGAGCAGGACTGATGGATAGATTTCATTTTCATATTCTTTCTTTCTTTCTTTCTTTCTTTCTTTCTTTCTTTCTTTCTTTCTTTGAATCTTTTATCTTTTCTTTCTTTCTTTTCGATCTTTCTTTCTTTCTTTCTTTCTTTCTTTCTTTCTTTCTTTCTTTCTTTCTTTCTTTCTTTCTTTCTTTCTTTCTTTCTTTCTTTCTTTCTTTCTTTCTTTCTTTCTTTGAATCTTTTATCTTTTCTTTCTTTCTTTTCGATCTTTCTTTCTTTCTTTGTCACAACAACAACAACAGCAACAACAACAACGAGATCTTTTATCTTTTAACAACTTTTCGATCTTTTAACAACATAACAACAACAACAACAACAACTTCAACAACAACAACAACAACAACTTAACAACACTAACTTCCGCTGCTGGATCTTTTATCATAACAACAACAGCGGATTTCTTTATCTTTTCAACAACATAACGAAGTCTCATCTTTTCTTTCTAATAACTTCAATCTTAACAACAACAACAACAACAACAACAACAACAACAACTTTGAGTCTTTATCTACCTTTAACAACTACAGTCTTAACAACAACAACAACAACAACAACTGCAGATCTTTATGCAACAACAACTTGGTTCTTCTTTCTTTTGATCTTTCAACAACAACAACAACAACAACAACAACAACAACCTTTAGATCTTTATCTTTTTCTTTTCTTTCTTGTCTTAACAACAACAACAACAACAACAACAACAACAACAACAACAACAACCTGTCTTTATTCTGATGTTTGTTTAGCATAATAACAACAACAACAACAACAACAACCATTTAACAACAACAACAACAACAACAACAACAACAACAAAAGCTAACAACAACAACGCAACAACAACAACATTTCATTTTCAACATTTTAACAACAACAACAACAACAACAACATTTTCATTTGTTTTCATTTCAACAACAACAACAACTGTTGCTTTCAACAACAACAACAACAACAACAACAACAACAACAACCTTTTATTCATGTTTCATTTTTATTTTTCAACAACAACTTAACAACAACAACAACAACAACAACATTGCTTAACTTAACATTAAAATTTTATTTTATTTTGTATAACCAACAACAACAACAACAACATTTACGTTTGTTTACATCTTTCCCATCAACAACAAGCAACAACAACAACATACATTTGTGTTTATCAGCAAGCATAACAACAACTTAACACAACTTAACAACAACAACAACAGCAACAACTACTATCTTTATTCATTTGAACAACAACAACAAACAGCAAACAACAACAACAACAACAACAACAACAACAACATTCTGACATTTATTTATTTTCAACAACAACAACAACAACAGCTTAACAGCAACAACAACAGCGATTTTTCTTCAGTCTGCAAAGCGATAAGCAATAACATTTATTTGTAACAACAACAGCAACAACAGCAACAACAGCAACAACCCAAGCAGCAACAACAGCAACTAACAGCGCAGTTTTCTTTGTCGCAACAACAACAACAACAAACGTCTTAGCAACAACAACAACAGCAACAACAACAACAACAGCAACAACAACAACCGACAACAACAACATTTGTATTATTCAACAACAACAACAACAACAACAACAACAACGGTTTGATCTTTCTTTAGTCTTCAGCAACAGCAGCGCTTTGATCGATTAACAACAACCACGATAACAGCAACAAGCAACAACAACAACAACAACAACAGCAACAACAACAGCAACCGCGGCAACAACAACGCGACAACAACAAGCAACAGCAACAACAACAACAACAACAACCGACAACAACAACATTCATTTGGTAGCAACAGCAACAACAACAACAGCGCCATTTCTTTCAGCAACAACAACAACTTTTCGACCTTTGATCTTAACAACAACGCAGTCTTTCAGCAACAACAGCAGCAACCGCTGATAGCAGCAACGGATTTTCCAGCAGTCTTAATCAGCAACGTTTCTGGCGATCAACAACAGCAACAAGCAACAACAACAACCACGACAACAGCAACAACAAGCAAGCAACAGCACCGACAACAACAACATTCATTTTTATTTTTCAACAACAACAACAACAACATTCATTTATATTTTCAACAACAACAACTTTATTCATTTTATCTTTCAACAACAACAACAACAACAACAACAACAAGCAACAGCTTAACAACAATATTTTTGATTTTTCTTTGATCTTTCAACAACAACTTTTGATCTGTTCAACAACAACAACAACAACAACCAACAACAACAACAACAACAACGCAGTTTTCTTTACGTCTTAACAACTTTCTTTTTTGATCAACAACAACAACAACATAACAACAACACCAGTAACACGGCTTTCTTTACTTTACTTTACTTTTTACTTTGCTTGGAGTATGTTACTCTGCCATGTAAAGCAACAAGAGCAGCAGTCTGAAAAAGTGATCTGGGAGTCAGCAGACACAGAGGAAGTGTGTGTTCTCATTTACTATGAGTAAATTATAAAAATATTCAAAAACGGAACAGAACAGAGGAAAAATAACCAGACGGAATATTTAAAAAGTACGTGAATATGAATATGGTGTTATGAATATAAACTGATGCATGAATAAAGTGCATGTGTGTGTGTGTGTGTGTGTGTGTGTGTGTGTGTGAAATGTGTGTGAAGTTTTACTGCATTCACACAAAGTATCTCTATAAAAGTAAGAATCTGGTGGCTGAGGAAAAAATGGGGAAAATCCCTTACATGAAAGCAGGTCATGGTTCCAGCTGAGCATTAATAAAGTTTTGAGTTTGGAGAGAGAGTATTAGAAATGAAATCTTCTCCAATCTTTTCAAACCTCGGTTGCTTTAAAGTCCTCTGAGATTCGACTCGCCCTCCGAGACGTACTTATGAAATAGCAGCTAGTGTAGGACCGACTACAACAGCTGCGCAAACAGAAACACGGTGTCCGTCTTAACTTTGTTAAAAAGCAATTACAGCCTTATTATTGCAAGGAGCAAGTGGGAGTCTGCATCTGAGAAGCCACGGTAATGCCTGAGTGGAAAGGTTTTTGGATCCAGCGATGCATTTAGAGTCCCTGACGCTTAATAACTCAATTGAGGGAGTGTGTGTGTGTGTGTGTGTGTGTGTGTGGCCATGAGCTGTTGATGCATTTATACCAATGGAAAGGTCAGCCAGCATGCTAACTATTTAAGTCACATAAATAAGATGTCTGTTTAATTGGATGCCTGATCACAACACTGAATTGTTCTCACACACACACACACTCAAAACCTGTTTTTTTTGCTAATATATTGTGTGTGTGTGTGTGTGTGTGTGTTGTCAGGTGCGGAAGGAGTATGGCAGGTGCCTTCGTACACACTGCTGCAGTGGGAAGAGTGTGGAGTCGACCATTTCAACCTCCACCAAGACCAGCACAGCACGGACACCTGGACGCTACTCTACAAACTCTCAGGTAAAACACACACATACACACACACACACATACACATATACACACATATACACACACACAGAGATACACACACACACACACATACACATATACACACACACACACATACACATATACACACACACACATACACATATGTCACCCACACACAGCCACACATGTCTACACACACACATGCATGCACATGTCTGCACCTACATACACATGTCTACACCTGCACATGTGTCACACACACACACCCCTGGATCTTTGCCCACACACACACTGGATACTGCACACCTGGATCTGCACATGCACACACATATGTCACATGTGTCACACATGTCTGTGCCACCACCTGGATGCACACATGCCTTACACCTGGATACCACCTGTGCATGCACACACACATGTGTCCTACCACACCTGGGATCTACATGCCACACACAATACATCTATGCCTGTGCCACCTGCCTAGGACATGTCTACCTGCACACACATGTCTTACACCTACACCTGGATCTACCACACACACCTGCTGCCACCACCACATGCCACCTGTCTACCCAGTACCTGTCTGCCTTGTATACCTGCATAGCTACCTGTGTCTATCTATCTTGTGTCTACCACCACCTACCTGCCTGTGCCTGTCTCTTGTGTCTACCTGCATCCACATACCTTGTCTGTGTGTCTGCCACATATGCAGCACATATGTCACACATCACATTGTGTCACACATACTGCAGCATACACACAAACACACACAGGCACATACCTACCACACCACCACATACACACACACACACATAAACATGTGCATACACACACACACACACAAACCTAGTCTGTACCTGTGTGTCTCCTCTGTTCATAAACATATCTGCAGCATACACACACGCACACACACACACACACACACACACACCCACATACACACTACACACACACACACACACACACATATAGTCTATCTGTCACACACACACACAAATGTCTGTCTCTTCACACACCTAGTTAGATAAAGATAATAGAGTGTGGATTATAAATAACAGTGACTTACCCGTTTACTGGATTCCCATAATGATTAATGTTATGGATGCATCTGTGAGTTAGGGAGTGGGATTGCTAAGTGTCTCTCTCTTTTTTCTCTTGTCTGAAGCTTTGTCACGTTTAATCCATCAAATGTAAATGTTTATGTAACACTGGAGACTCCTTCAGTAAATTACTCAATAAACTCTTCATCATATCCACAAATACACACACAAGTGCTGTGCGTTACTATGGAAACAGCCCCATATGAGAAGCAGTGGTGTATTAACCCTGCAGAGCTGCTGTGATAGAAAATTCAACACATTCTGACCAATCAGAATCGAGCAGCAACTGACAACTTCATCCATCAACCCTGCTCATTTCTTCCCTCCTTCCTCCTCCATTAGAGCTCTTCTTCCTCACTTCTTCATTATTCCAACCCACTGTCCCATGTTCTGCTCCAAAATAACGCTCAACCTCTCATCCCATCAGCATTCCCCATGAACTACTGGAAGATCCACACAAATATTTTCCATTTCCAAAAAGTCCTGTGGGATTCAGGAGGCAAAAACCCAGTGAAGCTCAGGAAGCCTGATGGATAGATTTACTTTTCATATTAACTTATATTAACTTCATATTTCTTTCTTTCTTTCTTTCTTTCTTTCTTTCTTTCTTTCTTCTTTTTTTCTTTCTTATAACAACAACCTTGCTTTCTTTCTCTTTCTTTCTTTCTTTCTTTCTTTCTTCTTTCTTTCTTTACTCATTTATTTATTTCTTTTTCTTTTTTTCTTTCTTTCTTTCTTTCTTCCTTCTTTTTTCTTTATTCATTTTTCTTTCTTTCTTTCTTTCTTTCTTTCTTTCTTTCTTTCTTTCTTTCTTTCTTTCTTCTTTTTTTCTTTATTCATTTTTCTTTCTTTCTTTCTTTCTTTCTTTCTTTCTTTCTTTCTTTCTTTCTTTCTTTCTTTCTTTCTTTCTTCTTTTTTTCTTTATTCATTTTCAACAACAACAACAACAACAACAACAACAACAACAACAACAACAACAACAACAACCAGCCTCTTGCTTCCTTCCCCTTTCTTTCTTTCTTTCTTTCTTTCTTTCTTTCTTTCTTTCTTTCTTTCAACAACAACAACAACAGCCTTGCTTCCTTCAGCAGCACAGCAACAACAACAACAGCGCAACAGCAGCAGCGACAACAACAACAACAACAATGGCTGTTCATTTCAACAACAACAACAGCAACAACAACGCAACAACAACCAACAACAACAACCTTCAGCCTTCCTTCCTTCCTTCCTTTCTTTCAACAACTTTCTGTTCAACATTCATTCGACAACAACAACAACAACAACAACAACAACAACATTAACAACAACAACAACAACAACTAACAACAACAATAACATTTCTTTCTTACTTCTTCAACAACAACAACAACAACAACAACAACAACAACAGCAACAACAACAACTTAACAACAACAACAACAACAACTCTTTCTGTCTTTCTTTTAACAACAACAACAACAACAACTTTATTCATTTTCTTTATTCATTTTTCTTCCTTCCTTCCTTCCTTCCTTCCTTCCTTTCTTTCTTTCTTTCTTTCTTTTTTTCTTTCTTTCTTTCTTTCTTTCTTTCTTTCTTTCTTTCTTTCTTTCTCTGTCTCTGTCTCTGTCTCTGTCTCTGTCTCTCTCTCTCTCTCTCTCTCTCTCTCTCAGAGTCGTATTCGGAGGATGTGGAATGACACAGTGAGGAAACAGTCTGAGTCGGCTTTCATCACTGGAGATATCAACAGCTCAGCTACTCTGAACAGAGGTAACACACACACACACACACACTTACTGAAATTTAATTAATGAATCATCACACAAATGTCCTTGGATAATTTAATTTATTTATTTATTTATCTTATGAATTCATTAATTTCTTTTCTTTTCTTTTTTTGCAAATACTGAAATAACACTGTAAGAGACGTGACCTTTTGACCACTGCAAGTGATTTTTGCAATCTGCCCTGCTGTTGTGCAAAACTGTGTGTGCTAGCTGCCATGTGTGTGTGTGCGTGTGTGTGTGTGTGTGTGAGAAGGAAAGAAAGATACTGGAACAGCATTAGTACATTTTTTTCTGACTTGCTGATATTGAATCCCTCCGCAGTCCAACTGCAATGGACATCTGTTGTGTGTGTGTGTGTGTTTTCTGCTTACCAGCAAACTCTTGTCTGTTATGGTTACGCTTGATATGCCTGAATGCTAATCTGATTATTTTTCCTTTACGAGAAACAAAGTTCCTCATCTAGTAATAAGGAAGAAAAAAAAACCGGAACCTATACTCATATATTCACCTTAATTTTACTGCACTTGCCCTGCGGTTATAGAGCATCTGATCATAAAATTCACGGCCCCGGTCTCTACCGCTTGTTGTTATGCGCTTGTTGACTTCCCTTCGCATCTCAGAAAAGCTTGGCGTCTACAACACATGAGTGGCCACTTGAAGCACAAGACGAATTGTGTAATGCCGAGCAGATTATTCACCAGGGACACACTTGCTTGGCAGCAAGAACAGTGTATATGAAGCAGTTTCTTTGAATATTTCCAGTGTTTACTGAGGTATTCACCGTGTTCTTGTTTATATGTATGTTCTAACCCTGGAAAACAGCCAAAAATGACAGCCCAAAAAAAAAAAAATCTGGCTTTGAAAACTCTTTGTTTCAATAGGATGGTTTAAGAAAACATTACTATATTCCACCAAAACAACAGGGAATTGTTTTTATTTAGTCTACTTCACCTTGGCTGTCTTCCTGCAAACATCACGTTTAATAAACGCTGGGAGTAAAAACATTCAGCCTGCCTAAAGATACCCAAACCCTCGCTAGCTTTGTGTGTGATTTCCTTGTCAGGCTTTGATCAAGCGGTTGGATATCTGCGTAACCGAAGCGAACTGTCAAAAAGTGCGCTGTCACATCATCTAAACAGAGAAAATGCAGTGTGTACAGTTCCCAACATGATTAAATCACCTAATAAAATAAAAAAAAAAAAACATTGAAAGTCGAAGAAATGTAGTTAACTGAAAAGAAGTGACTGAACCAATCCATTTCCTCAGTGGTGTAAGAAGGAACAGAGCAGTGGAGTGAAGAGACGAGGCTGGTGATTAAAACCTCAGCTTGATGTAGATGATGGTGATATCATCAGATGAGAGGACTCGTTTCCCATTGTAAACTTTTTCATTCTTGACATTTTGTCATTAATACTGTTGCTCCTCCATAAATTGCTCTTTGTTCCTTTGCGCTTTTGTGGGAAACGAGACTTAGATTATTAAAATTAGCACCGGAGATGCTTAGGATAGGTCTGTAGTCAAGACTGCCAATGTCAAATTCCAGGATAAGGATTAACGGACCAAGTGTTAAGGTGGTTGAGGCCAAGTAAAGATTGAGTCCAAATAAAAGCGAGACCAAGCCAACATCTGTCAAATTCTTTTCAAGGCCAAGTCTTTACTGCAACTAGTTGGCTTTGTTCATGCATTGCACCAATGATTTCTAGAAGAAGGAAATACTTCCTGTAAACTTTTGCAAAATGCAAGTTTGAGACACATTCAACAGAGAAATATTGCACTTCAGGAGGAAAGCCTGCTTTTTTCAGAACTACATGTAAGTTAAGTTGCCTTGTCACATATACATTACTGCACAGTGAACTTATTTCTTCGCCATATCCTTGGAGGGTTGGGGTCAAAGCGCAGGGTCAGCCATGATGCAACAACCCAGAGCCTTAACCACTTGACCTACCACTGCCCCAAATAGAACACATAAACTTTCATCAGGTCACGTGTGTGATGAATTGAAATGAGTACTTTTCCAATAGATATGTGGTTAAAGAAAAGTAACTGCACTAGTTGTAGTTCTACACACTGTAAAAGCAAATTCAGATTCCTTCTAGCCTGCTAGCATTCACAGTAGAGACTAATAAATCAGCACCAACATGTTAGCGCATCCAGACGCAACGCTAACATGAATACACCAGGAACGAGCGCTACACGCCGCCTCCCCCTGCTGCAATCACTTCATTTTTGCCAAATCTCATTAATTGCCCAGATGGTTATAAAAAATTGAAGGTTTCGGTTAAGCCAAAAGCCTGCATGCGTCCATAGAAGGTTAGCAGTTGAACCCACTGATTTCCAGCATGGTTGATGATGCTGACAGTGTGTTGAGAGGTTTGAGTTTCACTTACGAACAAAGGCATCGAAATGATCAAAAATTCCTTCTTTGTTCTCAAGAATCTGACTTGCAATTTCAGTACGGACCAAAAAAAAAAAAGACGAAGAAAAAACGACAATGCGGATTAATTTGTGACTGCCCTCTATTCACTTGGAGAGCACTGTAATTATGAAATGCTACATAACAAGCTCATACAAGACCCAGCTAGTAGCAGTTTTTAACCGAGCGTATTCAGAGAAAGTGACAAGCATGGCTAGGCAATTAGAAAAAGTGAAGTGACAGCACAGTAGATTGTGTAGTGATTTAATTGCAACTGTGATTGGAAACTGCTCAGTGGACGCGAAGTTCAAGAGCAGTGGCGCACCAAATAAAGGAAAAACTTATTAAACCGATCTGAGTAAAGCTAGGAAGCAACACGTGTCAGAAAGTCCAGACCGTTCCCACACATAACTGCTAGTGCCAATTATAGAAGCTGCTGCCCTTTCAGTTAAAACAGTCTTAACCTGTACATGTTTACTATGCACACCCAGGTGGATCATTGATTTTTTTTTTTTTATCTGAAGTTCAAATGCTATTCCAAAGGAGGTGAAGAAGAAGAGAGCTCTTCTGTGGCTTGCTCAACAACCTGTAAAAGCAGTGGGTGTTACAAGTCTCTTTCTGAATCAGGACATTAACAACGTGTCTAGTTTCAAAAAGCTTTACTTGGTATTTATTAGTCTAGAACTGGATGCATGGCTCAGTTGCGTTAGCCCAGGAGTGTCCAGTTTTATCTACAAAGGGATGGAGTGGAAGCAGGTTTCCTTTCCAATCAAGCAGGAGCCATAACTGATTCCACCTGTTTAAGTTAAGTAGCCTTTATTTGTCACATATACATTACTGCACAATGAAATTCTTTCTTCAAATATCTCATCCTTGGAGGGTTGGGGTCAGAGATCAGGGTCAGCCATGATGCAGCACTCCTGGAGCAAGGGGGGTTAGGGGCCCAACAGTGGCAGTTTGGCTGTGCTGGGGCTTGAACCCTAGAACCACTTGAAGGTTGACTCAGGAGTGGTTTCTGCTTGGTTGGAATGAAAACCTGAACCCAGACCAGCCCGGTCTGGATAAGATCAGACACCACTGCTTTAGGTAAAGGACCATAAGGAACTTATAGGTTTGCAGTGATTTAGTGTAACCATTGAGATCTAATGCCCTTACACTCAGACCAGTGTAACTTTAAAGAGGAACTCCAACACAATGCACAGCATTGCTGTTGTCTAGTGACTGATTAGTGCACTGGAATTATCATTTGTCCAGTTAGGTATATGACAAAAACTGAACAAAAAAAAATGAAACTCCTCTAAATTCCTGACATGTTGTCTGGGTCAAGATCTCTTGCACGCTTGAGACAGATCCTGCTGAATCCTGAAACAGTAAAATCCTAAAAACAGGAACCAATTACACCAGCAGAATGTGACTTCCAGCAAAATTCATGATATAAGGTCAGTCCTGAATCATATCTTTAGAGTAGTTAGATTAAAATAAACACCACAGATGCTTAAGGTACTTCATGGGAGTACTAGTAGTGCGTAGGACTGTAGTCAAGACTGCCAATGTCAAGTCCAGGATCAAGATTAGCCAAGAATAAGAGAAGACTAAGTGTTAAGGGGGTTGAGGCCAATTAAAGATGTAAAAGAGACCAAGATGAAGACTAACATCTGTCAAATTCTTTTCAAGGCCAAGTCTTTACTTCAGCTGGCTGGTTACATTTATACATTGTACCAAGGCTATATTTTCTAAAAGAAGGAAGTACGTATTTTAAACATTGTTCATAAGAAAGACAGAAAACAACACAACCATTGCTATTCAAATCATTATTATTAAACCAAGACTATATTTAGTGAGACTGTTTGCAAGATTTAGACAAATCCAAGCAGAAATGCAATAAATCCATTAAATTAAAGTCAATATACAAAAAGCCTCAAGAGCAGACTTGAGACCTATAGACCTGGTAGTTGTACAAAGTAATCGTATACCAAAGAGAAAAACACATTTTACTGTATCACTTACATCCTTTTTTCAGCATAATGTATTTAAATCAAGTCCAAAATATTGTCATCATACAAAACACTGAGATGTGATTTGTCAAGGATCATGGTCCACATTCTTGGGAATAATGATAACTGCCCAGACCTGAGCAAAATTCACTCTCAGATGTGTTCCTAGCTTTCATGGTGTGCTCAGTCAGTTGCCAGAAAAACATAAAAATGCAAATGCTTGGTGTGGAGACCAACCAGTCTGGAGATATTAAGGAGTCAGTAGACACTTTATCCTTTGGACTAGAGACAGTCATTTCATGAAGTTTGTGAGTGAATAGTGCGATGCTGAGATGTCCTGATTAGCTAGCACTTTTTGATGGAAATTGAAAAATCTCTCCACAGACTTCTGGGAGCTCAAGCATCAGATACTGCACCCCTTCAGATTCTGTCCTTTAGACTGAGGTACTGAAGACAGACAGTAGTGCAGCAGGTAGCGATGCCACTTCACAGCTTCAGGATCCTTGGTTCAATCCTGATCTGTCAGTGTGGAGTTTGTCTTGTTGTTATCACACCTGGCTCATTTGGAGTGTTTGGTTCGGAACCTAGTGTGTTTTCTCACTTGATTCAGTCGGCGATTGGATCTGTGCCAAAACAATCAGGTCTTGACCACCTAAAGGAGGTGGTCACTGCCCAACTGCAAATGAACTCTGGAGCGGTTCACATGTGGTGAGAAAGCAATCCAACTCAAAGGACCAACGAAGCAGCTTGTGTAGAAATGCATGATGAGAACTGCATTATGTAACGTGTTTGGTTAGCTAATGGTGCACATCATGAATCATGGGTTTAGTGATGAAAAATACTGTAGGTGAGCATGTCAAGGCCATTCAAAAAACAAAACCTCTTTATTAAAAAATTGATGTCTAACTGCTCTTCTCCCAAACAGATGAATTGAAACAATGTGGTCCTGATGTAACCTTGATTTCTGTTGAGACTGATAAATTATAAGGACTTCAGCTTAATAATAATCTCACAGAGATTCAGACTATTTATCTTGATGGATGGGCGCTGTAAGTGGAACATAAACAGGCATGATCTGACCAATGAGAGGACTGTTTACTCACATGTGATTCACATAAACATACTTTTGGTGTTTTCCAAGAAGGAACTGCGACATTGTACCGATTTAAGTCATTTAAAGTCATTTAAAGTCATTCATTTTTGACCAAAGGACAGATCTACAGGTCTGAAAACACACTCTCGGTCTGGGTTTCCTCTGGGTTCTCCAGTTTCCTCCCCTTGACAAAACTGTAGTGTATGAATGAGAGTCTGTATGTCTACACTCGGTGCCCTGTGATAGACTGACCTTATATCCATAGAGTATTCCTTTTCCTCTCACTCAGTGTTCCTGGCTTATCCTGGCTCGCCATCTCCACTATGGCGCTGACCAGGATAAATTGTTATTGAATATGAATGAATGATGGTACTCAGTAGTACTCAGTAGTACTCTTTTGTCTCAACAAAGGACATGTGAAAGCTAGTGAAAGCAAAGACACAGGGCTGATGGAAGATATGAATATCGATGTAGACATGCTTATGAATAATTTGTCTACAAGCACTTAATACCTCAACAACCTGAAAGAGCACCTTCAGGCAAGGCAGTGTTTGTGAGCAAGTTATGAAAATGTGCACAGAGGACACGGAGATAAATGTCACGGACCAGTAAAGCTGTTCTGTTTAAGATTATTCTGAAAAGAAACAAGATTCATGACATCTACTGCGGTAAAGAACACCGTTTTCTCAAAGCTCCACAAAGGAGCATCAGTGGGACCGGGAGCGGACTCCTGCACATTAAAAGGGCAAAATGATCTGTCTATCATGTATTATTAGTATGCAGGCAGGTGCATATGTTAGTTGGCTGTTTTTCTAGTGGATAACTAGCTAGAATTTTTTATGTTTCATATATGGATGAAATACCATCATAAAGTTTGATGTGAACACAGCTAATCATATTTTAAGTATTTTTTACGTATGAATTTTATGACACCAGATTGCGAGTCTGCCGTCACACTGGCCCAATCACACAGTTCATGATTATGACATGATTAGATCCACAATTAAATGGTGACAGGGCTCGGCTTCACAGATTTGTATGCAGATTTACTGTCCTGTTGTCAGCATCATTCTAACTGTTGTGTCTTTCCCTGTTTGTGTCTCTTCTGTTTCTTTTCACTTCTTTTTAAATGTTCTTTTACCACCTCTCTCTCTCTCTCTCTCTCTCTCTCTCTCTATTTCTGTCTGTCTGTCTGTATGGATTGTAGGTACCATGGCTAACCATCTCATCTCTAACGCCTTGTTGCGTCCTCATGGCACTAACCCTTATAACACATTGCTGGGAGAATCTGCAGTGTACAATAACCCCTCTGCAAACATGTTCAACACACAAGGTTTGAAGGGACACACACACACACACACACACACACACACACACACACACTTGAAATCATGCTGCTTACTCTTTACAATTAATCAGTTTTATAGTATAGTAGTAGTAGTGCAATAATACTAAGAATGCTAATAATAGTATAATTAGTCGAATTTGTAGTAATAGTACTTTGGTGTGAATTTCCCTTTGGGATGAATAAAGTATCTATCTATCTATCTATCTATCTATCTATCTATCTATCTATCTATCTATCTATCTATCTATCTATCTATCTATCTATCTATCTATCTATCTGTCCGTCCATCCGTCTGCCCATCTATCTATCTATCTATCTATCTATCTATCTATCTATCTATCTATCTATCTATCTATCTATCTATCTATCTATCTATCTATCTGTCTTTTTGTCTGTCTGTCTGTCTGTCTGTCTGTCTGTCTGTCTATCTATCGAGAGAGAGAGAGAGAGATACAGGAACATCTGCTTGTTCATGCAGTTAATGTTCACATCAGAATGGAGGAAAACTTAAAACTTTTGACTTTGAGTGTTTCCAAAACTGCTGAACTCATGAGATTTTCAAAGCAAGTGAGACTGCTGGAGCAGACAGGGAGGCTACTCTGACTCAGTAACCACTCTTGTGTCGGTCAAGAACAGGAATCTGATGTTACACTGAGAACGAACACACCAAAACTGGACATATCAAAAACATCGCCTGAACATTTCCCACCCTTCCACTCTTCTTGTAATTAGCTAACAGCAGTGGAATCCAATATGGTCTCCTGATAATCCAGCCCAGCGTGAATCAAGTGTTTCCAGGATGGTTTAGTTTTCTGCATCATTTTATATTCACTCTAGAGACTATTATGTGTGGAAAAACCCAGAAGTTCAGCAGTTCTGAAAATACTCAAACTGGCACCAGCAACCATGCCATCCATAGTCAATGCCACTAGTGTTCCAAGTGACGTATTATACACTTACACTATGTACTATGTAGTCTAGTGTCTAGTGGATGAACGTTAGAGGGGTCGTATCATCTCAAATAGAACACTAAAGCTTTCTTTACGAGCAGGAATATAAAGTCAATGGCAAATGACGACAAACCTATGAGTTTTTATAACGTTGAGAAATAAATCACACAACCTGTTGTGTCGTCAGCCATCTCGAAACCTCGTAGCTCCGCCCCCCTTCCCCTATCTAAACAAAGCGGTGAGCATTGAGTGCACGAGAAGTCCATTATCTGGATTATTAAAGTGGATTTAAATTTTCTGATGTGAACATGAACTGAATCTCTTGATCTGGATCTGCTGCCACAAGTTTCCTAAATCCTGTGTATTTGTTTTAAAATGTCCACAGAGTCAGTCTTGGGTGTTAGATAAAACGGCTGAGTAAATCAATACTGTAGTTAAGTGTAAATTCAATTCGAATCCTTTTATTAATTATTCATGACTGAGGTGCACACTTGTGGTCATGTAATTATGTAAACGTTAATATTTCCTTGTCAGGTACATTCAGATTCTCAATGTTTTGTTGTATACTTTGTCTTGACTTCCTTTTTGGTCTTTGTCACACATCGTCATGGGTGGAGGAAGCTGAAGAGAAGCCCCTCCCACTCCAGAGAGCAGTTCTATCCAACACTAAACCTGTAGTGATTTCACTTAAGATGTTATTAGAGTTATATGACCTGTACGCATTTGCTTTTCATTTCTGCTTTCCTTTTCTTTTTTTTTCAGACGCAATTCTATGACATTACAAGTTAAATAAATAAAAACATCCGGTTATTTTATTTTTTCTGTATTACAGCGATGAATCGAGCGTGCCCGCTCTCCGTGAGAGTAATTTCCAGGTGCTGTTTACAGGATTCCTGAGCAGATATTGCAGGTGTAATGAGAATCGTCACCCAGCTTATATTACACAAAAAACAAACAAACAAATACTGCACCAGTTCCTCTGTGTGAATATTCAGCTAATAATAATAATAATAAAAAAAAAGAAAAAAACGTTGAGGATGGTGAGCTAACTAACAGATTTGCCTTCAAGGCAAGTGCAGGTTTTTGGAAGCAGCTGTAACGTTATTGCATAAGTTAGGCAGGAAATGAAATTACGCCCACATGAAGGAGGAGACATGCGTTCAGTGTTTCAAGATTCTGTCCAAAAACGCATTGTTTATCACAAGCAAGTGATGTATGTAGACTCTGAGGAAACGCTTTCGTCAGTTTCAGGCGGATCTGAGTTGGAAGACGGTATGGATGTTGTGCTGAAACCAGACAGGAAGCAATGTGTTCACAAGGGAGCATTAAAATATCTGCTAGAGAGAGCAACATTAATGTAAAGCATTCATGAAAACGTCCTAGATATAATCAGAGAACAGCATCATTTCTAGTGTGTTACATACACACACATACAAACACACACATGCACATACACACATACGTACACACACACGCACACACAAACACTCATATACACAAACACACACACACACAAACACTCTTATACACTCATTCATATACACATGCACACAAACACACACACATGCACATACACACATACACACACACACACACACACTCATATACACAAACACACATGCACATAAACACACACTCACTCTTATACATACGTGCACACACACATGCACATACACACACACACACACATATACACAAACACACATGCACATAAACACACACTCGCTCTTATACATACGTGCACACACACATGCACATACACACACACACATATACACAAACACACATGCACATAAACACACACTCACTCTTATACATACGTGCACACACACATGCACATAGACACACACACACACACACACACTCATATACACAAACACACATGCACATAAACACACACTCACTCTTATACATACGTGCACACACACATGCACATACACACACACACACACACACACACTCATATACACAAACACACATGCACATAAACACACACTCACTCTTATACATACGTGCACACACACATGCACATACACACACACACACACACACTCATATACACAAACACACATGCACATAAACACACACTCACTCTTATACATACGTGCACACACACATGCACATACACACACACACACACACACACATGAATATTTGAAATGTTTTGTTGTTGTTATATGTACAGAACATGTGCTGCTTTCTGCTGGCTTAAATGCTGCATGTTAACTGAAGGACATCACATTCTTTAAAAAATAAAGTGTTGTGTAATATTCTGCACTCCACATGCAGATTTTACTGAACACCAAAATCCTCACACAACCTTTTTTATTAAAGAATGTACGCTATTATTAAACCTGCTGCCTAGAAAATCTGTTAAAACCCTGCCCTTTGTCTTAACTACTGATTCTGTCCACTGTGTGCATACCATTAACATTTTCTATGTAACCATGTCTTCTTCCCCACTCTCTCTCTCTCTCTCTCTCTCCCTCTCTCTCTCTCTCTCTCTCTCTCTCTCTGTTCATGCTGATGTGCAGCCTCCTACAGAGATTCAAGTATGACTCATTTTCTTTTCATTACCTACATCATCATCTCTCTCCTGTCCTCTTCTCTTCTCTTCTCTTCTCTTCTCTTCTCTTCTCTTCTCTTCTCTTCTCTTCTCTTCTCTTCTCTTCTCTTCTCTTCTCTTCTCTTTCTTTTTGGCTCCTCTCTTCTTTTCTCTCTTCTTTCATTGTCTCTTCTCTCTTCTTCTTGTCTCTCATCTTTTCTACTTTTCTCTTCACTTCATTTCTCTTCCCTCTCTACTACTCTTTTCCCTTCACTTCACTTCACTTCACTTCTCTTCTCCTCTTTTCTTCTCTCTTCTCTTCTCTTCTCTTCTCTTCTCTTCTCTTCTCTTCTCTTCTCTTCTCTTCTCTTCTCTTCTCTTCTCCTCTTTTCCCTTCTCTTCTCTTTACTCTTCTCTTCTCCTCTTTTCCCTTCTCTCCTCTCCTCTTCTTTTCTTTTCTCTTCTCTTCTCTTCTCTTCTCCTCTTTTCTCTTCTCTTCTCTTTACTCTTCTCTTCTCCTCTTTTCCCTTCTCTCCTCTCCTCGTCTTTTCTCTCCTCTTCTCTTCTCTTCTCTTCACTTCTCCTCTCCTTTCTTCTCTTCTCTTTTCTTTTCCCTTCTCTTCTGTTTTTTTCTCTTCTCTTCTGGTCTATTTTTTCTCTTCTCTTCTTATGCCTTATTAAAGCTACAGAGTTTAGGATTTTGTCTTTTATTTTGTAAAAATTTGAGAACAGTATATTTGAGTCAGAAAGATAAAAAGGTTTGTAATCTGAAGTTCCTGAGCTGCTGACAAACTTCTAACACTAAGTGACTGTAAGTCGGCGCTGCGTCAGGCTCAGATATGGCAGGAAATTTGGATGTGTACATCATACACCAGATTACACAAGAAAGAAAGAAAGAAAGAAATCCAACTATGCAAAAAAAAGAGTGAAAGTAGAGTAGAGTTTTTCCTTTTAATTTCTTCTCTGCTTTGGTGGGAGGCTAGCGAGTGAGAGATTCGGATCTAGCGGTTTATCCTCGATGTGGAACGTGTGAAATTGATCTAGAAACTCATAATGACTAACTGAAGGTGTTGCTGAGATTTCCTGTATGTTGATAATGATTTATATAATCACTTTTAATAATACTGCCTTAACAAACATTCTGTTTCATACAGTGTCTGAGAAGGTATGAGACAAGTGAAGTTATATATTATATTATATTATATTATATTATATTATATTATATTATATTATATTATATTATATTATATTATATTATATTATATTATATTATATTATATTATAGCTACACACCCAGTTCTCTTCTCTTCTCTTCTCTTCTCTTCTCTTCTCTTCTCTCCTCTTCTCTTCTTGACTCGACTCGACTCTTCTCATCTCTTTTTGACTCGACTCGACTCGTCTCTTCTCTCCTCTCCTCTTCTTATCTCTTCTCTTTTTGACTCATCTCGTCTCTTCTCTCCTCTTCTCTTCTTATCTCTTCTCTTCTTGACTCGTCTCGCCTCTTCTCTTCTTATCTCTTCTCTTCTTTTCTCTTCTCTTCTTGATTCGTCTCACCTCTTCTCTTCTTATCTCTTCTCTTCTTTTCTCTTCTCGTCTTGTCTCTTCTCTTCTCTCCTCTTCTCTTCTTATCTCTTCTCTTCTTGATTCGTCTTGTCTGTTCTCTTTTCTCCCCTTCTCTTCTCTTCTCTTCTCTTCTCTTCTCTTCTCTTCTCTTCTCTTCTCTTCTCTTCTCGTGTCTTCTATTCTCTCCTCTCCTCTCCTCTTTCTCATCTCTTTTTGACTCGTCTCGTCTCTTCTCTTCTCTAAAAGATTAAGAGCAAAGCTTTATTAAAGCTACAGTGTGTAGGATTTTGTCTATTCTTTCTTTCATTATATTATATTAAAGCTTCTCATCCAGTTTTCATGTCATGTATGGGATCTATGAGAGTGTAGTGAGATTTTTAGACAGGTGGGCGTATAACGATAATAGCGATTGATTGGCGAGTTTCATTTATTTTTGACGGTTTTTTTAAGGGAAAACGTCACCTGTATAGAATACTGCGCTTATACACAATGTTAGATCTGGAGATGTAGAGATGCTGCTGTAGACTATTGTAGTGACCTACTTACATCCTGTAGCTTTAATATCATGTGATATAGACCTTTTCATATCAGAATGAAATATATTCAATATGATGATGAAAAATGAGGTTTTAACAGAAAAATTTTTTCTTCATTTTCACAGAGGGCATGCTGAACAATGCACGTGATGCCAGTGTCATGGACACACTACCGCTCAACGGCAACCATGGCAACACCTACAGCGACTACCTCACATACGGCTCATCCTCACCGACTACACTGGAGAAGAAAATCCTGAAGGAGCTGACAGCCAACTACGCGTCCACCTACCACCCCAGCACCAAGCTCGCCAACCACGTCGCCAACGGAGGCGTTCCCAGTCCACCGAGCACGGCAGGCATCACGCGCGATGACGAGAACGCTGCCGCTGTTGCGCTGGGAATCTCCAGAGAGGATGAAAACAACACCCGCACCGCCCTGAGCTTGGAGATCATCAGGGAGGAGTCTCAGGCACCTCTCCTCCCGCCTAGACCTCCGCCTCCAGATGGCCACCCCCCATTACACACCTTCTCCACCCACCGGCGCCTTCCGCAGGAGAATAACGAGAGTTTTTTCCCCCTTCTGAAGAATGAGACGCACTCATCGCACGTGCTCAGAGACTCGTTATACACCAGCATGCCGACTCTAACCGACCACCCACACGGTAGCAATGACATCAACGGCATCCGCGACGAGGACGAAGACGAGGACGACGAAGAGGAGGAAGAGGAGGAGGAGGAAGAGGAGGAGGAGGAGGAAGGGAGCGAGCTGCATTTGGCCAACGGGAAAGGCGTCATATCAGATGCGGATGATGTGTACTACAAGAGCATGCCTAATCTGGGCTCGCGCAATCACATACAGGAACTGCAGAGCTACTACCACATGGGTCGCGGAGGAAGTGATGGATTCATTGCGCCGCCGGAAAAGGACGAGTCATCGCCCGAAGAGCAGCCTCAAGACCCCTCGCACTTAGTCACGAGCTTATAGGCGCATACACACACATCTTCTGAGTGTGTGTGTGTGTGTATGTACGAGAGATGCAATGCACAAGGCACGGGAACCACTACCTACTGCACTGATCGATCCCTAGAGAAACTGATAGCGGATAGCTGCCCAAAAACCAATGACAGGAACCCAGAGTCAGTTAGCCCTAGGAAAAAAAGGACCAGGTAGTGTAACTTTCAGTTAGGACTAGTACCAACAAATTCAGAATATTCAGCGTGGTTTATCAAATGTATCAGATGTACAAAACACAGGCTCTTTTTTTTTTTTTTTTCTTTGTGAAACCATCAGCCATTTTGAACAGCAGACTGGGAAGGAACGTACTGATCGACACGTCCATGTCCATCAGAAGCCACGTATTCCAGTGAGACAAGTTGATCTGTTGACTCTGTCACTTCTCCCCCTCTACACAACTTGTAACCCAACTGCTGTCTGGCCATGAATCCTCTGGATTGTCCCTGTGTGAATAAAACGATAGCGACAAACTAGTTGCCATTTTAGATGATTATCTATGTTGATAGACACCGACCTGGACCTTGAACTCGTTCTGAACTATAATCCTCTACCTACGATTCCTCTAAACTTCGGGTGATGATCCTTTGCTGCACACATTCCTTCCTTCCTGTTTAACACTGATTACTGTTGTATACCGAGTTATCATGTCACAACAAAAGCATCTAATCCTTAAGACTTAAGGACGCATCATTTTCTTACTTTGGATTTTTCAGTAATACCAGTTATCGAGAGGTACTGCGCACTAATACCTAAAGAAACAGGATTTCTATGTAAAATGTACAGAAGCCCTTTGCATCACATATCACATAAACCTCATAGTTTTGATAATCCTTCCTTTTTTCTTTTTACTTTTTTGCCCCCGGTGTATGTGTTTGTGTAAAAGTTAAAAAAAGAAACCTGTGCTGGTCCTCTGCACTATTAGCCCCGTTTATCATTATGAGAGACCTATCTAAAACCCCGTCACACATACACGCATACCTTCACAAAGACATACATCTCCTCATTTATCTCATTCATCATCCACTCTTTCTTTTTTTCGATGCACTCTGATTTTAATGTCATACTGGCCAAAAAGAAAGAAACGATGGCTTTAAGACCTGCAGGTTGAATGTGTCCTCTTCCAAACAGTTCTATTATCACAGATTTAAATATACAAACAGTAAGCGGTCACTAAGATATCCTACATCCTTACATCCTACTCTTTAATATATTTAGCTTCCAGGTCTTTCTTGTCGTGTGTAGGACCCCTGAGATTCGACTGATCGGAATAAGTTCTGTGTAATATCTGTAAAGATTTGATGAAGACGAAATGGAACAACACGGGCTGTTTACTCTTTTCTTGACTTCCTGTAGCTTGCACATCTGCGTCTTTACCCCCCCCCCCTCCATCCGAGAAAAGCGACTGCGTATTTATCCCCACAAGGTGCTTTATCAGATCTGAATCGTTTGGATCATTGGTAGAGGAGAGGTTTTAAAAATCACATCGGCACTGAGACCTTTTTTTTTTTTTATTCTTATTCTTATTCTTATTACCATCAATATTGTTAATATGATATCTATGGAATTATTATTTATTCTTTTCATATGCATTCGAAATTGAATGAGCTCATAACTAATATTTGTTGTAACAGTGAAAGTTGTTTGCCAACAAATAAAATGATTGAATTGATATTTAGGAGATTTTTTTTTCTTCTTTCTTTCTTTCTTTCTTTCTTTCTTTCTTTCTTTATTTATTTTGTCCATGGTGAGTTTGTGTGTTTGTATGCATCTTGTAATATCTGAACTGGCGAATATAAAAAAAAAAGAGGAAATTTCAAACACTGACCATAACACAAACTAGAAACTAGTAACAAATAAAAAATATACAATTATCAATAAAGATGATAAAAAAAATACAATTTAGACCAATTTAAAACTGTTAAAAAAATTATTTAGAAAGACTAGACAGGGGAATAGTATAGTGTAGTTTGTTGAAAATATTAAAAAAATACTGCTTCTCTTCTCTTCTTTTCTTTCTTCTTCTCATCTCTTCTCTTTTCTCTTCTTTCTCTTCTCATCTCTTCTCTGCACTTTCTCTTCTCCTCTTTTCTCTTCTCCTCTTCTCTTCTATTATTTTCTCTTTTCTCTTCTCTTCTCTTCTCTTCTCTTCTACTCTTCTCTTTACTTTTCTCTTCTCTGCACTTTCTCTTCTCCTCTTTTCTCTTCAGTTTTCTCTTCTCATCTCTTCTCTTTTCTCTGCACTTTCTCTTCTCCTCTTTGCTCTTCTCTTCTCATCTCTTCTCCTCTTTTCTCTTCACTTTTCTCTTCTCATCGCTTCTCTTCTCTTCTCCTCTTTTCTCTTCAGTTTTCTCTTCTCATCTCTTCTCTTTTCTCTGCACTTTCTCTTCTCTTCTCATCTTTTCTCTTCTCTTCTCCTCTTCTCTTCTACTCTTTTCTCTTCAGTTTTCTCTTCTCTCTTACTCTTTTCTCTTCAGTTTTCTCTTCTCATCTCTTCTCTTTTCTCTGCACTTTCTCTTCTCTTCTCCTCTTTTCTCTTCTCTTCTCATCTCTTCTCTTCTACTCTTTTCTCTTTACTTTTCTCTTCTCTTCTCTCTTACTCTTTTCTCTTCAGTTTTCTCTTCTCATCTCTTCTCTTTTCTCTGCACTTTCTCTTCTCTTCTCCTCTTTTCTCTTCTCTTCTCTTCTCTTCTCATCTCTTCTCTTCTTCTCCTTTCTCTTCACTTTTCTCTTCTCATCGCTTCTCTTCTCTTCTCCTCTTTTCTCTTCAGTTTTCTCTTCTCATCTCTTCTCTTTTCTCTGCACTTTCTCTTCTCTTCTCCTCTTTTCTCTTCTCTTATCCTCTTCTCTTCTACTCTTTTCTCTTAAATTTTCTCTTCTCTCTTACTCTGTTCTCTTCAGTTTTCTCTTCTCATCTCTTCTCTTTTCTCTGCACTTTCTCTTCTCTTCTCCTCTTTTCTCTTCTCTTCTCTTCTACTCTTTTCTCTTCAATTTTCTCTTCTCATCTCTTCTCTTTTCTCTGCACTTTCTCTTCTCTTCTCCTCTTTTCTCTTCTCTTCTCCTCTTTTCTCTTCTCATCTCTTCTCTTTTCTCTGCACTTTCTCTTCTCTTCTCTTCTCCTCTTTTCTCTTCTCTTCTCTCTCACTCTTTTCTCTTTACTTTTCTCTTCACTTCTCCTCTTCTCTTCTCCTCTTTTCTCTTCTCTTCTCTTTTCTCTTTACTTTTCTCTTCACTTCTCCTCTTCTCTTCTCTTTTCTCTTTACTTTTCTCTTCACTTCTCCTCTTCTCTTCTCCTCTTTTCTCTTCTCTTCTCTTTTCTCTTCACTTTTCTCTTCACTTCTCGTTTCTTCTTGCTGCAGTGTGTAAAGTGAAATTTGTTGAAAATTTTAGAAATACTGCTTGTCATGTTCTTGAGAAACCACCAGCACTCTGTTTTCCCACAGCCAAAAACCTAATGACAAAATTCTGACAAAAATGTTAAATAAGCGTCTCCATACAGAAAAATTCGCCATATCTGCATTTTTTTTTATCTTTTTAAGCACAAATACAAATCCCTGTGTTGGCTGTTAGAAACATTAACATTAGACCAAGCACATTAATATGAACCTGTGATTCGTTTTACAGCTGGATTAATCGACATCTCTTTGACCAATCAAAATTGAGAATTTCGGTAACATTAATGTTATTAGTCTTATTATGAATCAGACGGCTCATACATTTTGTTTTATGCTTGTGTAATGTTTCCAACTAGGAGTTTTAGTTCTAAAATAGCACTAAATGTTCGTAACTAAGAAGTTCTTGTCCAAACCTGTCCACGAAGCTGATCAGATTATAATCAGATTATCCAGAGGTGACCAAGGTGAGGATGGGGTGGTTTTTTTTTTGAATCTTCCACAAGGTTTCTTTCTCATATCATCCCAGGGAGATTTTCCTCACCACCGTCTGCCTGGCACAACCATTAAGGATGTATTTATATGTCCAGTGTTAAAAGTGCTATACAAATAAAATTGAATTGAGTGTAATTTCCTCAGATTAAGCAGATGACATCATGACTGATGATTGGATATGGACAGCAATTAGCTGATGCAGTAAATTGCTAAACAAAATTCAGTGGACGTCTAAGGCCTTAAAACTAGTCTGTTAAAATGAAAGAGTTAATACTGTATATAATGAATTTGGGCAAATTATCACCAAGGCCTACTGTATGTGTATTACATGATTTCTAATTCATTTAATTAAGTAATTTGAATAAAAGGACACAATACACAATACTACCCTACACACTATCACTACAAGTATATACAATCCTCATTTTGCACACTGCACCATTATAAAACTGTGGATTATAACTGTTAAAAGTCGACATGTTAGATTTTATTTTCAGTAGAATATTTTAGTCTGGATGGATGGATAGATGATAGAATGATAGATGAAGGAAGGATGGTTGGATAGATGGAAGGATGGATGGATGGATGGATGGATGGATGGATGGATGTAAGGATGGGTAGATGAATTAATTGATGGATGCATGGATGGATGGATGATAGAATGATAGATGAAGGAAGGATGGATGGATAGCTGGATGGATGGATGGACGGAAGGACGGACGGATGGATGGATGGATGGATGGATAGCTGGAGGGATGGATGGATAGCTGGAGGGATGGATGGATGGATGGATGGATGGATGGAAGGACGGACAGACGGATGGGTGGATGGATGGTTGGATGTAAGGATGAGTAGATGAATTGATGGATGGATAGATGGATGGATGGATGGAAGGACAGATGGATAGACAGATGTGCTCTGCATCAGCAGATCACTGTCATTGTCAATTATTAAACTGCTACTAGTCAATTTATTAGTTATTATTTATTTGGTGTAAAATACAAAGTCTTGATCTCCAGAAAATGTGATCTGTGTGTTATGTAATAGGTGAGGGACCTGTGTTCCATTAACACAGTACACTTCCTTGATTGACACATTGATGCATCTTTAAATTTCACTGCCATTAAATATCAGGCAGATTAACTTCAGCACACTGTGAATGTATTTAGCTTCAAAATGCTGTAACTTACTCTTGTAAAAAAAAACCT
The DNA here is from genome assembly GCF_019097595.1 of Hemibagrus wyckioides. Classification (NCBI taxonomy): domain Eukaryota; kingdom Metazoa; phylum Chordata; class Actinopteri; order Siluriformes; family Bagridae; genus Hemibagrus; species Hemibagrus wyckioides. The sequence goes on along the minus strand of NC_080738.1, from coordinate 8,205,167 downwards.
TAATATCCCAATTAACATGGCCATGGTTTTAAGAGTTTCTCCTAATTTGCCAAGTAAGAAGCTTCTTTTAGCCTTATTAGTCCATACTTTGTCCAGGAGCAGAGATTGTCCAGGACCCAGGAGCCATGTGTGCAAAAAAATCTTAAGACTAAACCCTAACTTAAGGTTAAATTCATAGTTTGTTCATGCAAGCTAATTCTTTTTGGTTAAGGGAACCTTAATGCAAAGCAATCTATTCATCCATTTTCTGTAGTGCTTAGCCTATATGGTCACCTGGAGTCTATCCCCAGAGAACTCAAGGGGGACACTATTTTTGGGAATCAAACCTCCTACACCACGAGGTGCGAGGCAAAACTTTTAACCAATTCATACTCTTGGGTTCTCCGGGTTCCTCACTATGCTAAATTGTGACTAGGTGCAGATGTGTGTGTAATAGTCTCTGAGCAGGATAAAGTTATTGTAGATGAATAAATGAATGGAATTACCTACATGATGTAGTCAAAGTCAAATCAGTAGCCTTTTTTTTACATGCAAGAAATGTGCTGATGAAGTAGATAGAACTAATTAAGCAGCTGATGGTATCTTGAGCCAGATACCAAATCTATGGATAACTCTCTGAGAAGCTATAAAAGAGATATATAATTCCTTGCCTCTTCTCATAATGGCTGTTCATGTGAAGGGAAAGGAATCCACAATGGAAACTGTTTCACTCCACCCACTGGCATTAACAGACAGACGACAATAAAACCATAAAAAAAAGAAGGATTATGGAGTAAAAAAAGAAAGAAACTTCATTATATTCATTATATTTCATCTGGTCTTTAAAAATAAAATCAAACATAAAAAAAACGGTAAATATTATTTAATCACAATATATTTTATAAAATGTAATATATATAAAATATATAGAATATATATATATATATATATATATATATATATATATATATATATATATATATATATATATATAAAATATATATATATATATATATATATATATATATATATATATATAGATACTCCGATCAGCCATGACATTATGAGCAATGAAGTGAATAACACTCGTTATCTCCTCATCATGGCACCTGTTAGTGGGTGGGATATATTAGGCAGCAAGTGAACATTTTGTCCTCAAAGTTGTTGTGTTAGAAGCAGGCAAGCTTAAATCCAAGGCTCACTGATGCACATGGGGAGTGAAGGCTGGCCCGTGTGGTCTGATGCAACAGACGAGCTACTGTTTCTCAAATAGCTGAAAAAGTTAATGCTGGTTCTGATAGAAAGGTATCAGAATACACAGTGCTTCGCAGTTTGTTGCGTATAGAGCTGCATAGGTGCAGACCAGTCAGGGTGCCCATGCTGAACCCTGTGCACTGCCGAAAGCACCAACAATGTGCACATGAGCATCAGAACTAGACCACTGAGCAATGGAAGAAGGTGGCCTGGTCTGATGAATCACATTTTCTTTAAAATGGCTGTAATGTGGATGGCCGGTTGCATGTGTTTTGCTTACCTGGTACCAGGATGCACTATGGGAAAAGGGAAGCCGGTGGAGGCAGTGTCATGCTTTGGGCAATGTTCTGCTGGGAAACCTTGGGTCCTGCCATCTATGTGGATGTTACTTTGACACGTACCACCTACATAAGCATTGTTGCAGACCATGTACAGTCTTTCATGGAAATGGTATTCCCTGATGGCTGTGGCCTCTTTCAGCAGGATAATGTAACATGCCACAAAGCAAAAATTGTTCAGGAATGGTTTGATGAGCACAACAATGAGTTTGAGGTGTTGACTTGGCCTCCAGATTCCCCAGATCTCAATCCAATGGAGCACATCTTTAGGGATCTAGTGGAGTCCATGCCTTGATGGGTCAGGGATGTTTTGGAAGCAAAAGGGGGATCAACACAATCGGGCTGGTGCCCAATCGGTGTTTGTATATATATATATATATATACAATTGCAAGAAAAAGTTTGTGAACCCTTTGGGATTACTTGGATTTCTGCATAAATTGGTCATAAAATGTGTTCTGATCTTCATCCAAGTCACAACAATAGAAAAACACAGTCTGCTTAAACTAATACCACAAAAACATTATATGTTTTCATGTTTTTATTGAACACAACATGTAAACATTGCAGGGTGGAAAAAGTATGTGAACCTCTAGGCTAATGCTGGAAAGCCTTGATGTTCATGTGTCCACGGTAAAACAGACTGTATACAAATGGAGAAAGTTCAGCACTGTTCCTACTCTCCCTAGGCGTGGTCGTCCTGTAAAGATGACTGCAAGAGCACAGCGCAGAATGCTCAATGAGGTGAAGAAGAATCCTAGAGTGTCAGCTAAAGACTTACAGAAATCTCTGGCCCATGCTAACATTTTTGTTGACAAATCTACAGTAAGTAAAACATTAAACAAGAATGGAGTTCATGGGAGGACACCATGGGGGAAGCCACTGCTGTCCAAAAAAAACATTTGCAGCACGTTTGAAGTTTGCAAAAGAGCACCTGGATGTTCCACAGCACTACTGGCAAAATATTCTGTGGACAGATGAAACCAAAATTGAGTTGTTTGGAAAGAACACACAACGCTATGTGTGGAGAAAAAAAGGCACAGCATACCAACATCAAAACCTCATCCCAACTGTGAAATATGGTGGAGGGGGCATCATGGTTTGGGGCTGCTCTGCTCTGGACGGATTGCTGTCATCGACGGAAAAATGAATTCCAACGTTTATCAAGACATTTTGCAGGAAAACTTAAGACCATCTGTCCACCAACTGAAGCTCAACAGAGGATGGGTGATGCAACAGGACAACGACCCAAAGCATAGAAGTAAATCAACAACAGGATTGCTTCAACAGAAGAAAATACGCCTTCTGGAGTAGCCCAGTCAGAGTCCTGACCTCAACCCGATTGAGATGCTGTGGCATGACCTCACGAGAGCGATTCACACCAGACATCCCAAGAACATTGCTGCACTGAAACAGTTTTGTAAAGAGGAATGGTCCAAAATTCCTCCTGACCGTTGTGCAGGTCTGATCTGCAACTACAGGAAACGTTTGGTTGAGGTTATTGCTGCCAAAGGAGAATCAACCAGTTATTAAACCCAAAGGTTCACATACTTTTTCCACCCTGCACTGTGAATGTTTACATGTTGTGTTCAATAAAAACATGAAAACATATAATGTTTTTGTGGTATTAGTTTAAGCAGACTGTGTTTTTCTATTGTTGTGACTTGGATGAAGATTAGAACATATTTTATGACCAATATATGCAGAAATCCAAGTAATCCCAAAGGGTTCACATACTTTTTCTTGCAACTGTATACATACATATATATGTATATATATATAATAGGGTTATAATAGGGTTATAATATATAATGGTCTAAAACAAGAAGAATGAAGAGATGAAGAAGAAGATAATAAATAAGAAAAAGATTTTGTTTTTAAAGGTTTAGGTGATAACATTACCCACCCAACTGCTTTCTCTTTTCAAGCGAAATTATTAGCCATTTTTTTAACCACACCATGTCCATGTGGTGTGTTGGTCCATTTCAATAAGGTCCTTAATGAATTACACATATTTGCCTGTGTTGGGAGTGTAAACATGCTGTAATTAGGAATTATTGATTACCATGTCTCAGCGTGCAAACACACAGGTACAGTCTGCAAACGCACGGATGTCAGTCACCCTGTGTGCAGACGTGTATGTGTGTGTTTCTGAGAGTACTCTGTACAAAATGTTACTGCATTCATGAATATTTAACAGTAGTTTTGACAGGCACTTGAGTCTTTTGAGAAGATTTTTTTTCCTGCAGGAGGAGTACGGAGCTCCATTGCATTCTCCTGAGGTCCATCCTGCCTTTGACTTGTGAGTGCAGGCATGTGGGTTTTGTATGCACTACGGTGGCACATTTTGAAGAGTTGAAGGCCTTTGAGACACAAGTCATTTCACAATCTGCCTCTCATATCCATACAGAAAAAAGAAAGGGCATCATCTTCGGGGGGTGGGGGGGGGTGGTAATAGAAGCCTAGACAAATGTGGAAGGAAAGGACTTGTGTATGTGCTGGAGTAGGAAAGATACGCAAATGAAAGAAGAGAGAAAATTTTCTTTATTGTTGGTCATAATTACTAGAGGTGACCAACCTCCAAATAGGCTCTGATAAAAAAACACATTCACACAGGAAAATAACTGCCTCCTACTTATTCAAAACCAGATGGCCAGCAAACTTGGCAGCTTCCCTGGTCTTGTCCTTTTATACATTTTGGAGGGATGTCCTGTTCTTGATGATGCCACTGTGATGCTCCATTTTTTTTCCTATTTATTGATAATGACCTTTATAGTGTTCAGTGGTACACTTAATGTTTTTTACCCATTTTTTGATCGATACCTTTCAACATGCGTATGCTTTCTAAGCTTTTCGTGTTTCGTGGCTTCAGCGGTTGGATAAAAACCAAAATGATGTAAAGAAAATCCTTGAGCTGATCATTATTTGAGGTTAAAATATAAACACATTCATGCAGAACAAAACAGCTGTTTTCTTCTTATTTTAAACCAAATTGGCAATAATATTGTTTCAACATGCTGCTAGAATTTTGCTTAAAATTATTTACCTGCACACTTGCGTAATTGATTTACTTATTTAATGTCTTACTTTATTTACTTTGCTTACTTATATACTTACTTTTTTCTTAGTAACATATTTTACTTATTGACTTTTTTCTTTCTATTTTATTTTATTTTATTTTATTTTATTTTATTTTATTTTATTTTATTTTATTTTATTTCATTTTTTGCTCGCTTCTGGAACATTCCATATTCCCTCAATGCCATTTACAACTAAATAACTTTCCCCCAGTGTCTAATAATTGTCCACCGGTTCATTTCTGATATCTAAGAACCTCGTATTCAGATGAGGGAAAGCGAAGTCCAAACAGATGAACAAACAGATGAAAGCATTAGAGAATAACCTCCGGGTTAATTAAACAGCGAAAATAATGTAGCTCCGAATATAAGTTTCGTAATCGATTAGTGCTGTCTGTAAACTTTTCAGGCATTGTCCTTTAACGAAAGTAGAGATGAAGCATACATTACATTTGAAGAATGATAAGGTTATTAGAGTTTATTAAATGGCTGCATAAACAAACAGGGACATCTAATCCTGCTTATCTTTAGCCACTGAACACAGAAGATAAGAAAGCTCAAGCTTGTTCTTCACTCATGTGTCTTTTGATAAGCTTCACTGAGTAATAATGCTTTGGAGGCTTTTTTTTTTTTTTTTAATAATCATCATTGTAATGGCAGGTGGTGGAGTGCATTATACTTATTGACAGATGGTGGCCTCTGCTTAATTAAAGAGTACTTTATTTGTTAGGAATGAAAACCCCTTTTCTCAGTGGCGGTTTCAAACAAAGTGAAATAAGTCAAAAATAAAAAAGACCACAGGGCACAGGAAAAATGTGTAAAGAAATCACATATTCTTGTTCACTACATGTGAACAGGTTCAATTATTAAATGCAGCACTATTACACAGTCATTAAGACGTGTATTATTAAAAAAAAATCTCAATAAAATTGTCATTTGTCATGTTGTTCCTTTGTCCCTTGCCAAAAATAAATTTAAAAGAAAGTTGTGCTCATAAAGTAAAATGGCAAGCTTTTGTGTTGCAAAAAAATATAAAAATATGTCAAAACATTTTCCAGCCTCAATGTAAAATTACAACATATATTGAGAATGGAATAAAGAAAAGAAAACTTATAATAACCTTCATTTTTCTTTTTTCCCCCATTCTTTCTTGCAAAAACTTTCCAGATCCATCAGATTGTATGAGCATCTCTTGTGCACAGCTCAAGGTCTGGGCTCTGACTCGGCCATTCAGAAACATTGATCTTCCTTTGGTTAAGCCGTTCCTTTGTTGATTTGGATGTATGCTTCCAGGCATTGTAGTGCTGAAAGGTGAAATTTCTTTTCCTCTTCAGCCTACTAGCAAACACCTGATGTGGTTTTGCACTAAAATCGATAAAATTGCTATTCATGGTTTCCTCCACCTTGATAAATGCTCTAGTTCTGGCGGAAGAAAAGCAGCCTTGAGGCATGCTGCCACCACCATGCTGCACTGTGGGTATGATGCTCTTTGGATGATGTGCTTTTTTTGCCCAAAACATACCTTCTGGAATAATTGGTCTCATCAAAAATAATAACACTTTTTGCCATGTGAAGAATATTAGAGATTGTTTTCATATGTAGACAGTAATCAGTACTTGTCCTTCAACTCCTTTAATGTTGCTGTAGCTATCATGGCAGCCTCCCTGGTAAGTTTTTGTCGGGTCCTTTTATAAATTTTGGAGGGATGCTCCATTTGTTCTGTTTGTTGATGATGACATTTATAGTGTTTCATCTTTCTGTTCCATAGCTTCAGCAGCCAAGTGAAACCAAGACAATGTGAAGAACATCCTAGAGAAACAGAACCATTTCGATTCTATTCAATGCATTTGTGTAGCGCTTTTAACAATGGACAGCTTTAAAGAAACATAGAAATCATTATAAAATTCTCCCTAAATCAATCCCTAACATTTATCCCTAATTAGCATGCCTGAGGTGACGGTAGCAAGGAAAAACTCCCTGCGATGATATGAGGAAGGAACCTTGAGAGGAACCAGGCTCAGAAGGGAACCTCATCCTCATTTGGGTGAACACTGGACAGTAAATAATGTAAATGTAAATAATGTTTTAATTCTATTTACTTCCTTGAAAAGACACAAGTATGCTAATTGTACAAGAGATTGAATATGATTGGTTCATTCTGATCAAGGCCATATCTACAATTATAAAATAATGTGCACAACCACATGATTCACAAAATCCTGCCATTGTATCAGGGGTGTGTAGACTTTTTTGTATCTATTATACATAGGCAATGACCAGTCACCTGTCTCTCTGTCGCTTGCTCATCTGAGCATAGAGTAAAACACCCCATCATTAAGGCTTACTAATGGATTTTGAAATAGGCCAGTTGGGATGCTCATGGTGGAATTTATCAATTATTGAGCAGCCTTGGGTGTCCTCGGATGCAACCCATAATGATACTGGACGGCTAACAGGGTCACTCCTATTAACCAGGTAGTATAACCATCAGCCTTGATGTTTGGAGTTCAGCAACCATGTAGGCTGAGCTGTACTCCACATCCAGTGGAGGTGCAGTTAGTTCCTCTTCCTATTCCATAAATAGCACAAGCTTGTGCAATAACAAAACCTGAAATGGGGTGTTTGGAGATAGCTGAAACTAAGAGACAGGGTTATTATTTATTCATTCATTTTCATACTGGTCAGAGCAGTAGTGGATCCAGAGCCTGGAAGATAATGTGAGATTACAGTTTGGATGTCACATATTTACACACTTATTCAAACCTAGGTTTCAAAGAGATGTGTGGAAGAAACCAGAGAATCCAAAAGAATGTTCATGAGGAAAAAATCTCATGGATCCTGGAGCTGTGAGACAACAACTCCTCAGCAACCTTTGGCTTGATATTTTGAATGAGCCGGTACAACGGATAAAACATTTTGCTAAAGTACTCATAGTAAGGTTTGTTTACAAGCTACTCAGTATCTAGTTTCTGTTTCCTGACTGCTCAGTGCAACCAGACTCGATCTCTACTCCTAGCACATCTGAAGGTTTTACCATTCAGGAGAAAGAGTACATCTAGAAGGGTGTCAGTCTGGTTGAGGAATGAGAGTTCTGGGTGTGTTTGTACCAAATAACACTGCTTTATTTTGCTGCGGTATGTGCAAAAGAACCTGCCAGTCTCCTGATTTAATCTCTCTACCTGTCCATTAGACAGTGACAAGAGACTAACACTTACAATGAGGTACTTGCAAAAGACTGTCTATGTGAGAAGTCAATCTAACTCCTCTGTCAGACAGGATATCAACAATCTTTACTGATGAAACACTTGAATAGTGCCTCGGCTCTCTCCATAGCAGTGTATGTTTTGGCAATGTGAGCCAGACATACTGGTAAACCTGTGAGACTACTGTAACACGGTTGGCCTACTTTAGGCGATGAATCTGGGGTACAGAAATGTATGTATGTAAATCTTTTTTTAGCTCCATACTGAATAGGCTTTGAGTGACATCTGCCTTGAGATAAGGCCAGGAAGTCAACATGCCACTTTCTTGTTAGGGCAGTAAATGGCTGACCTGAGCAAGCTATAAATGCATAATGCTCTAGTTAAGGTGATTTTGCACAGAGTGGGAGGGGAACTCAACAGGAGCAGGCAAAAATTCTTCCATAATTCCCCACTGGACACATGCTTCAATGTAAGATTTAAGCAAGATGGCTTCTTCACTTCAACAGCATTAGCTTCAGTTTCCTTTGTACCAGATTAGTATGTGAGAATAAACAGGAAAGAAAATTGCCTCAAGAGGATTTAAGCACCACCTAATAGTGTCCTCTCAAACCAGTGCTTCCACTCTTCTATACTGCTTTAATGGCCAGAACTTCCTGATTAGCCATATTGTCATTTCTTTCAGTGGGGCATATTTTCCATGCCTACAGCCCACAGGGGTGGAATTTGGCTGGTCCGTCTACTGTAATGTTGTGACAGTATAGCTCCAGTGTTTTTCTGAGTCATCTCTGCTGGTGATTATGGTGTCAGAGGATGGGGTGCTTGTGAAATTCTCCTCTGAATGTACCCTTATGCAGTGATGTGAGGGACTCAGAGACAAAGATGGACCATGGTCAAAGAAACTGTTAAGAATCTTTCGAAGTGCTGGACTGGGAACAATTTCTTTGCTGATCATTGAGACAGCGAGAAATAATTCTTTATAACATGGCGTCTGAGCTTCTGTGAGTCACCTTGATAATCCTGTTATGCTAATTTATTTAACTTAGATATCTAACTACAGTTAATAGACTAGTTGTTTCTATTGACCCCAGAGATGCATTCAGCCCATGGTGAGATTACAGCAGGGCTAGGATATTAGCTAGCTAGCTACTGTTACTTAACTTGTCTGTTTGCAGGTTTTTGCAGAATTGGCCAAATGGGATTGGATCTTGGCTCAAGCAAGGGATTGGATCAAGCAAGGTGCTTGATGAGCAGAAGTGACAGGCCTTGTTATGGTAGGTGCTTTCTACTCAACCTACCACTGAACCCAGCACAGAGCCACTCCTGTGATTCAGTGTCTAAAGTGATCGGCCCTATCTTTATCAGTCCCTGAGACAGTGGTGCCACGAAAGAGGAATTTTGAAAATTCTTTTTAGGAATACTTCTCTTTGGGAATTTTTATCATGATTATAAGATTACACAAAATACTACACAAATCATAATGTACGAATTTAACATGATATTACTATTACCACAAGAAATCCATCCACACAGGATTAAGCATAACCAAAGGCTATATGGAATATAGCCATGGCAGGTTGAATTAAATCACAGCATGTGGTAGTTAGCATTGCTCGTGGCTGTAGCCACATGAAGCTGCTACAGACTCTTCTGCGTGAATGCACAAAGCTTATAATGTACCTGTAAGACCTTCTAATGTCGCAGAGCAATGGATACTGCTAATGTACCATAACTGAATGAAGGCTTCTATAATCTCTTCAAGGGCAGAGCAAGCCATGCATCTTGTCTGAAAATAGGTACTTGATGCAGTTGACGAAGTAAAAGTATAGCTATTGAGGTAGTGAATCCATCTATAATGTGCTGTTTCATAGTCTAGTTTTCAGGCAGTGATGGGAGTAGGCTTTACTCCACAGAGATTAATACCACTAGCAATAAGTTTATTGTCCTGTTGTGAGTTCCAAAGCAGATGAGCACAGCAAAATTTCAAGCAAACTTGTGGGAAAACTGGGAAAGTTCACAGTTTTGGGGCTTTGGGCTTTGGATTCAATTAATAGTTTCTTTTGAAATGATATCCTTTATGCTGTATATACTCAACCAAATCTCAGTGGGAACTGGTGGGAAACTTCCTGGCTTGTTAACATGTTAGACTGAGGGATTATTGAGGCTCGTCTGGGGTTGTATTGGATTTCCCCAATTGGACTTGCCAAATCCATCCTACAAGCTAACTCTTGCCAATCATACATCTGTCTTATCTATAACCAACTTTGTGATTGACATGGAATCAAGAGTGTATCTCTCACCCAGAGACCCATGCCAGTTTTGCCCTCTTGATTGGCCAGTGATGGCTGTGGCATCATCAGGATTCGACTGGAGATCTCTGAATGTTAGTGAGAATGCTTTACTTTTTTCTTCCACTCAGGAACATTTTACCAATCCTTAAAAGCCATGAGACCCTACAGCAACAAGCACTTTGTGTCCAGGTCCAGCTCTTGTTGAGCTGCCTCTTTGCCATTCTTCCCCAAGGAGGGTTAATCCGTGACTTTGTGAAATAACTGTTCAAGCTGTTGGAGGGACTGTCTCAAGGCAGACATTTAGCGTACATGCTGTGCCTCATGAAACTGCCCTTTCAGTCAGGAAGGGACTAATTAATGACACTCAGACAATCAGTTGTGTAGTCTGCAGGTGAACAGCAGAAATAAGGAGTGGACTGTATCCTAAATTCTGTAGCTTTATTTAAAAAAAAAACAGTCCACTTTCAGCTATTGAGTAGTATTATGTCTGATTTACTTTTGTCTGTATTTGGAGGTGTACTTTGACAGATTTGAAATAGTTTCTCAGTACTGCTAGAAAATCCACTGGAATTATTGTGCTCAGGCACCCAGGTGCTTTCCTTGACTTGAGACTACCAATTGTGTTGAATTCTTCTATAACAAGAGAAACTTGGCAGAGTGGTTAGAGTTGTGTGGAAATTTGTTCTGCAAATAGTGTGCATAGTATACAATCCTAAACATGAATGCAGAGCTTTCCATAATTGCACTTGAGGCAGACGTCCAGAGATAATGATCTTGTGAAATAACAGCACAAACTTTGAGATAGCAAGAGACTGTGGCATTGAACAGGAAGTGATAAGCAACTGGTAGAACAGTCATCCAATACAACATTATTAGAGTTTACAAAGTAAATGCAAATGCCCAAATTCATTTATTGTTTTAGTTAGGGGCAGCACGGTGGCATAGTGGTTAGCACTGTTGCCTCACAGCAAGAAGGTCCTGGGTCAAGCAGGGGACTTTCTGTGTGGTGTTTGTATGTTCTTCCTGTTCCTGCGTGGGCTTACTCCGGGTACTCCAGTTTCCTCCCACAGTCCAAAAACATGTTTGATTGGTAATTCTAAATTGCCTATAGGACTCAGTGTGAGTGTGTGTGGTTGTCTGTCTGTATGTGGCCCTGTGTTGGACTGGTTGGTCCAGGGTGTACCCCTGCCTTTCACCCAATGTGTGCTGGGATAGGCTTCAGAAGATCCCCGTGACCCTAATTAGGAATAAAGCGGGTATAGATGGATGGATGGATGGATGTTTTAGTTAGGAATCAGAGCTAGCACATTGAAATCTGTAATTAATTGCTTTTTGAACTTGGAGTGCCAAGTGACAAGATTTGTGTTGCAAAAGTATGAATTCTATAAGCGTACTGCATAATGATCATGACAATGACACAATTTGTGTCCCCGGTATGCACTACATCTTTGATTTAAAGAAACGTGTACATATGCGATAAAAAATACTGTGTTAATTAAGCAGTATATATGCTCTTATCTTTAGACAGGAAAAGGTCATGCACTAACAAGTTTGACCTTAAAACAAAAATCCACCCTGAACAACTTGCATATTAACCTTTATAATTAACCTGTGATCCTCGGCTGCGTCTACGATTGAATTATTTTATAATGAAATCCTGAGATGACATTTAGGTTTAAAATGATTTCATTGGCATGTTGGTCTATTTTCAATCAGATTACAAAGCCTCAGCTTTCACGTCAACATCATGATGATTGTCAGCTCATAAATCGCTAACTAGCCGGGATTCCGGGGTAACTGTGTTGTGTAGCTGTGCACATCCTACAACATCGAGTCTAGCGTTTGCACCAATGTCTCGGCTATTTCTACATAAATATGTTATTAGACATCTGTGGAAAATGGCGAATAAGGAGGAAAAACTCCCTGTTCTGTGTTTAGGAGCTCACAGTAAAACTGCGTAAGACTCTAATCTTAGATATTGTTAGTTGTGTGTGTGTGTGTGGGGGGGGTATCTTATAAGACATTATACAGTAAAAGTGTAAGCAAAATCCTCCTAATAACCACTAACTACTCACAGGAACAACAGAACTGCAACACCAAATAACAAATTAGGACCAGAATGAGTATGAAAATGGCATTTACTTTTAACATTTCCGGAAATTGCAGTGTCTTTGTTTACCTCAGTTCATCTTTTTGTGTTTGAAAATACCAAAATAACTTGGGAAGCTTGTTCTGTAAACTTTGTTTTTTTTCTACAAATGCCTTATAAAGCACTTTTTTTCTATTTAGCAAAGACAATTAGAGAACACAGAAAAGTGTGATGTGCAGCCACAATAGTCTCACTTGCTTAGCTCACCATCAGCTTGAATGAAATTATGTAATCAGGTTATTTAACAGTGAATGTAGTTACAGCTATAATTATAGAGACAATAAGTGTAATACTTGTAGTAGAAGTGTTCTTGTTAGTTTTTCAGCGTGTATTATATTCTAATAACCCTTAATAGTTATTGGTGGTGCGGTAATGCAGCAGACACCTGGTATTATTATTAGTGTAGTTTGTCTGAGGTTTAATTGCCTTTACACACTGCATTTCATACCATAGAGTAGTCGTCACTTCCACATAGCACCACTGGAACCACACCTAAATCTTGTGCAGGAATAAATAAAAGCTGTTTCTTCATTTAACCCTTTATTTTTCAAAAGCGTATTGCATCATACAGTAATAAAATCAGGGCAACATGAATGAGTGTTATTTATAAGATTAATTCCGAGAAACAGGCAGAGTTCTGCACTCCTCCTCAGTGACGTTCCCTTATTAAACTTCATCAAACTCCAAATATTCATTCTCTTTAGGATTTAGGAAGTGCTGGGTAACCATGGAAACGGAAACAGCAGGATATCACATCGCAGGCAGAGTTATAACAGTACAGAGACCTACTGCCAACAGGGCTTATTATTGTGTGTGTGTGTGTGTGTGTGTGTGAGATGACAACTGTCTTTCTTATATATAGAAAAGTTTAAAGATAAAGCATAGCATGAAATCTCTATCTGTAAAGATAGTGTGTTTTGACCTTGAGGGGACATTTGGGCTGGTCCCCACAAACCTGCTTTTTGTTAACTAAAAGAGGCAAAATGCTTCCTTTGGTTACTGAGGTTATGGTTTAATGAATTATTTAGCAAATTATTATATATATCTGTGAAAGGTTCTCATGAAGATAAACGTGTAAGACAAAACGTGTGTGTGTGTGTGTGTGTGTGTGTCAGATTGTATTAAAATGCACAGCAGACATACTGCCTTTTAATGTCTCTTTTCCTCTTCATTTGGTTTCTTTGTCAGTCTCATCCCTCTTCTTTTTCTTCCTTGATACCCTCTCTCTCTCTCTCTCTCTCTCTCCCCACCTTCATGGCCTGTGAATTGTTGACACATTTTGTGTGGTGGATCTGCAAAGAGCTCATCTGACTTTTAGATGTAATTTAAAAGCCATTGAGATGTATAAGATGGCACATGAGTCGTTCATTTACTCTTTTACTAACACAAGACAGAGGAAAAGAGAGAGAGAGAGAGAGAGTCTATTTCTCCAGTGGCCATGTTTTGGTAGAGCAAAATGACATGGAAATATATGGAAATATATATCCATATATACAAATAAAACTGCTCCACCGTGAATTCTAAGAAGATAAGATGAGTAATGATCTAACATAGACGTTACATTCATTATGCAAAATCATTAACAACCACAAACTTGCTCAAGCCTTGACCTGTTCTAAAATATATAAAGTACACCACTAATATTTAATTTTCTGGTCGAAAATACACTTACAGGAGTTTTAATGCAGAAAACATATTTCAGATGCTTTATTTTTCTTTTCTGGCATATAGTGAGTTCGCTTCAACAGTGCTGATGTATTAACGCTACATTATTTGCATACGTTCATCATCGCCTGCAGGTGGTACAAAAAAAAACAAACTTGCATGATGTTTAATGTCTCTCTTCCTCGTCACACCACTTCTCCTTTCTTCTTTTCTTCCCACTATTATTTCCACACTATTTTCACTGGTAGCAGTGCAATTTCCCCACAACTGTCATGACACGCTTCTCATACTTCTAATACTGTACATTCGCAGCTCACCAAATTAAAAATTCCAAAAAATGGTTTAGGAAATCTGAAACAGTTATCTTAGTCATGTTATGCTAAACAGGTAGACATGAAATTGTGAAATTACTGTAAATGCTAGAATAAGTTACAATAAATATGTTTGAAAATTTGTAGAATAGACTTTTAAATTATTTTCAAACAACAAACATATAAATTAAAGATCAATCCTATAAACACTACAGGCTCACAAAACTGGGACATGTTTATTCCCCATACTGCCTGGTCAGTTTCAGTGACCCACTAAAGGCCTCAGATTCCTGTGAGACTCTGCTGTCGTAGCTCGTCCATCTCAAGGTTTGACATACTGTGCTTACTGAGATGCTTTTCTGCTCACCATGGTTGCATAGAGTGGTTATTTGAAATACCGTAGCCTTCCTGATGACTTGAACCAGTCTGGCACTGATCTCAACAATCCGCTGACTGGATTTCTTTTCACCATTTTGAGTACACTCTCAAGACATTTCTGTATGAATATCCTGGAGATCAGTTATTTCGCAAATACTCCACCAAAAACAATGCCACAGTCAAAGCCACTATGATCACATTGTTCTTCATTCTTTGTTTGATGTTTGATTAGGTTTAGATGTTCATAGTAAAGTGGGTGTTGAATGTGGTGTCCATATGAGCTCTGAAGGTGTGTCAACAAGATGATACCTGCAGATTGTGTAAGCTTTGAGGTGGGACCTCAATGGATCAGACTTGTTTGTTCAACACATCTCACAAATACTTGATACTTAATCAGAGTGAGATCTGGGAGATTTGCAGGCCTTGAACATATTCACATTAACATAACTGGCATTTGGCAGATGCTCTTATCCAGAACAACTTACAATTTATCTCATTTTATACAACAGAGCGATTGAGGGTTAAGGGCCTTGCTCAGAGGCCCAGCAGTGGCAGCTTGATGGACCTGGTATCCAAACTGACAACCTTCCAATCAGTAGTCCAACACTGTAACCACTGAGCTACCACATCTTTGTTATGGGCCTCAAAACGATTCTGAACTATTTATGCAGTGTGTCAGGATTATCCTGCT
>NC_080738.1:8117336-8184836 GCF_019097595.1 Hemibagrus wyckioides | reverse complement strand
AGTCCTTAGCATCTGTTTCCTGTATTTCATTGAAATGGCTCACAGTGGCTGTTTTTCTCTCTCTTTCCCTCTTTTTCTGTGTGTGTGTGTGTGTGTGTTTAATTAGCAAAGAAGGTAAGGTTGTACACTGTGTATATCCCTTGCCCTTTTTTCACTGGCAGAAATGTAAAGCATTACAGTGTATGGAGATCTGTTTCATGCAGTGTGTGTGTGTGTGTGTGTGTGTGTGTGTGTACACTCACAATAAAATAAAACATACTATAATATGTATAGAACATTGTATCAACTTTTCAGTGTGTTTAGCTTCACACACTTGTGAAGTGTACTGGGAGAATCACACATGTTCACACACTCACACTGTTTCCTCAGCAGGGCATGTGGAGGTCACACACACACTGGGTGGTAAGTCTCACACAAACACTCGTCCGTGTGGGCTTCCCACTGCTAGGGGATAACCATGGTGATGGTGTGAATTCGATTAGATGAGATCAAACACACACCTTCCTCCTCATGAAAATTCATCTAGTTTTCTGTGGATTTACTCTGATACACTGCGGCGCTCTGCGTGTTAATGATGCTGCCGCCTTTTACACACCGATGACCCGGGTACTGGTCATCACCAACATCACCAACATTACTGAGGTCACTCTGTGCTGTGTGTTACAGTGCTAAAGAAAAAGGGTTTCTTTCTTTCTTTCTTTCTTTCTTTTTCCTTCTTTCTGTCTGTCTTTCTTTCTGTCTGTCTGTCTCTGTCTTTCTTTCTTTCTTTCTTTCTTTCTTTCTTTCTTTCTTTCCTTCCTTCCTTCCTTCCTTCCTTCTTTCCTTCTTTCTTTCTTTCTTTCTTTTCTTCCTTCTGTCTGTCTGTCTTTCTTTCTTTCTGTCTGTCTGTCTGTCTGTCTGTCTGTCTTTCCTTCCTTCCTTCCTTCCTTCCTTCCTTCCTTCCTTCCTTCCGTCTGTCTTTCTGTCTGTCTGTCTTTCTTTCTTTCTTTCTTTCTTTCTTTCTTTCTTTCTTTCTTTCTTATTTATTTATTTAACGGATTATGAAATTCACAGCTCCCGAGCCCTCAGTATAATCCTGAGCTTAGGTTAATGTCTGTGCCGCTAGAGGTGTGAATGTGTGTGTGTGTGTGTGTGTGTGTGTGTCAAGTCAAGTCAAGAAGCTTTTAGTGTCATTTCCACCATATATAGCTGATGCAGTACACAGTGAAATGAAGCAACATTCCTCCAGGACGTAAAACAACACAGAGGGACTGAGGGAGAAAAAATACAAATGAACCTATTCACCATACATTTACATTTCAGGCATTTAGCAGCCAGCCTTATCCAGAGCGACTTACATTTTATTTCATTTCATACAATTGAGGGTTAAGGGCCTTGCTCAAGGGCCCAGCAGTGGCAGCTTCGAGATTCGAACTCACAACCTATCCGTTCTCCAACACGTTAACCACTGAGCTACTGCAGCCATATAATGTGTGTGTGTCGTCTTGTGCAAACAGATGTGTGTGTGTGGGTGTGTGTGCGCAGTGTGACCCGTAATGTATCCTAAAGTGTATTCCCATCTCACACCTACTGTTCCCGAAATCCATCATCTCAGAATCCACCATGTTCCTGCCCGGGATATGAATGATATATTGAATCAAGATATGAAATGACAAGTAAATGGCTTAGAAAGATTCACTTGGCTTTTTCGATTTCAAATATAATGTAATAAATTGTACTGTAGCATTAATACATCATACCCACATTGGACTTTCATAAGGTAATGCTGCCTTTTCATGCAACCTTGAATGAACCTTGAGTCGTGAATGCTCAACTATTATTATTATTATTATTATTATTATTACTGAAATTTACTGCATTTTTTTGTTGCAATTTAGCACTTTTCCCTTACTACCAGCACATTAATCAAGCCATGAGACATCTATGAGACATCTATATCTTATTTAAGAAGCCCACATGTCGGCTAAAATAAAAAGGAAACGGAATTAAAGCTTAATAAACTGTCCCAAAGCTTCATGAGTCTGTTAGTTAAAGCAAAACCCCACAGTCCTCCAGCCACATCAGTCCTTTTTCAGATGTTTGGATAAATTGCATCAGTAACTTCTCTTCTTTTAAACTTGTCGTAATAAAAAATATCAAAACCTGAACAGAAAAGTGTTTTTTT
The DNA here is from genome assembly GCF_019097595.1 of Hemibagrus wyckioides. Taxonomy (NCBI): domain Eukaryota; kingdom Metazoa; phylum Chordata; class Actinopteri; order Siluriformes; family Bagridae; genus Hemibagrus; species Hemibagrus wyckioides. Next base: position 8,182,672 of record NC_080738.1, on the reverse strand, counting down.
GTCCACTCAGCAAAATGACATCGTGTCAATCAGTCAGTCAGTGCATTGGGACAGTGTCAGTTTGTGTAGATTTGAGTCTGTACACCACCACAATGGACTTAAAATGAAACAATCAAGACTGCTTTAATTAAAGTGAAGACTTTCAGCTTTAATACAAGGGGTTTAACATAAATATGGCATTAAGTGTTTAGGAATTACAGACATTTTTTTTTTTTCAGGTCTTTCCATTTTCACAGGCTCAAAACTAAGTGGAGCAAACTAACATCATTATAAACATAAGGATTATTTTCTTTTATTTTTTGCAAATCCTTTACAGTCAATGACTTCCTGAAATCTGGAACCCATGGACTTTGCAAATTTGGGTCTTGCTGCCTTTAGTTCTGTCTCCAGGAAGTGAAAAGCATGCTCAGTTAGTGTGAGGTCAGGTGACTGACTGTTCAAAGTCGACCGGGTTCGTTTCGGGTCATTATCCTATTAATTTCGTAGTCTTTGATGGGATGTGTGTAGAAAATGCAATGCAGAATTCTTCCTTTTCGTTCTATCAGCCGTCACATCTTCAATAAACACCAGTGACCCAGTTCCACTAGCAGCCATACCTGCCCATGCAACAACACTGCCTCCACCATGTTTGACAGCTGATGTGGGACTCTTTGGATCCTGAGCTCTTCCTTTCCTTCTCCATACTTTCCTCTTCCCTTCAATCTGGTACAAGTTAATCTTGGTTTAACAAAAATTCCTTTAAGATTGGTTTCATCTGTCCAAGTATCAGGACTTTTTCTAATCAAAGTCTAATCTGTCCTTTCTGTTCTTGTGTTCTTCCAGTGGTTTGCATTTTGACGTAATGTATACACACTATATTGCCAAAAGTATTCGCTCACCTGCCTTGACTCGCATATGAACTTAAGTGACATCCCATTCCTAATCCATAGGGTTCAATATGACGTCGGTCCACCCTTTGCAGCTATAACAGCTTCAACTCTTCTGGGAAGGCTGTCCACAAGGTTTAGGAGTGTGTTTATGGGAATTTTTGACCATTCTTCCAGAAGCGCATTTGTGAGGTCACACACTGATGTTGGACGAGAAGGCCTGGCTCTCAGTCTCCGCTCTAATTCATCCCAAAGGTGTTCTATCAGGTTGAGGTCAGGACTCTGTGCAGGCCAGTCAAGTTCATCCACACCAGACTCTGTCATCCATGTCTTTATGGACCTTGCTTTGTGCACTGGTGCACAGTCATGTTGGAAGAGGAAGGGGCCAGCTCCAAACTGTTCCCACAAAGTTGGGAGCATGGAATTGTCCAAAATGTCTTGGTATGCTGAAGCATTCAGAGTTCCTTTCACTGGAACTAAGGGGCCAAGCCCAGCTCCTGAAAAACAACCCCACACCATAATCCCCCCTCCACCAAACTTTACACTTGGCACAATGCAGTCAGACAAGTACCGTTCTCCTGGCAACCGCCAAACCCAGACTCGTCCATCAGATTGCCAGATGGAGAAGCGCGATTCGTCACTCCAGAGAACGCGTCTCCACTGCTCTAGAGTCCAGTGGCGGCGTGCTTTACACCACTGCATCCGACGCTTTGCATTGCACTTGGTGATGTATGGCTTGGATGCAGCTGCTCGGCCATGGAAACCCATTCCATGAAGCTCTCTGCGCACTGTTCTTGAGCTAATCTGAAGGCCACATGAAGTTTGGAGGTCTGTAGCGATTGACTCTGCAGAAAGTTGGCGACCTCTTCGCACTATGCGCCTCAGCATCCGCTGACCCCGCTCCGTCAGTTTACGTGGCCTACCACTTCGTGGCTGAGTTGCTGTCGTTCCCAAACACTTCCACGTTCTTATAATACAGCTGACAGTTGACTGTGGAATATTTAGGAGCGAGGAAATTTCACGACTGGATTTGTTGTACAGGTGGCATCCTATCACAGTTCCACGCTGGAATTCACTGAGCTCCTGAGAGCGACCCATTCTTTCACAAATGTTTGTAAAAACAGTCTGCATGCCTAGGTGCTTGATTTTATACACCTGTGGCCATGGAAGTGATTGGAACACCTGATTCTGATTATTTGGATGGGTGAGCAAATACTTTTGGCAATATAGTGTATGTGTAATGTTTTTACGTTGAAACCAGCATCTCTTGATTGCGGACTTTGACAAGGACACACCCTTGACTTGGCTAAATGTTGGGAAGGAGATTTTCTTCAGCAAAGAAAGAATTCTGTTATCATCCACTTAAGTGTCTTCTAGGTCATTTCCAGGCCTTTAGGTGTAGCTTAGCCTGTTGAAACTGTTGATTTGGATACTCCTGTAGTTTCTGATATCTCTCTGGTTGGTTTGCCTAATGATGGCCTTGGAGTAATATCTCTTTGGAGAACATATTCAGGAGCTCCCATGAACCAAATGCAAAAGCAAAAAAATCAACTCCAGAATTTTTATTTCCTTAATAATAAGGAAACAAGCCTCACCAGGACATGTGTCAATTACTTTTGAGCCTGTAAAAATGGAGGGACTATGCAAGAAAAAGAGCTAGTAAATGCATACTGCAAAAATGTTTTTTTTATTAAGCTCCTTGAATTAAAGCTGAATGTACTGAGGCAAAATGGAGTCACTGTCCAAATACTTCCGGACCCGACTGAATATCTCTCTATATACAGTATGTTCCTTAATATAAGCACTTACTAGAGCGGACTCATATAAAGTCACATTGTATTTTAAGGCCATTTCTCTTAAAATCCCTTCTCTAATCTGTTTCTAGATCACCTGAATTCATGAATTTTTTTTTATTTTTTTGAAGGTTACTCGGGATGTTGATAATCCTTCGGATTTATGTTGGACTTTATATGGAAAGATGACATTGTGGTGGTGAAATGATAAAGAAGTCATTTCTGTACAGCTTTTCGAGTGTCACTACATAAACGTGGATTCTAACGTCCAAAGGTTAGCTTTTTATTAAGTATTCATGCTTATTATATAAGACACCTTTATATAAATAAATGTGAAATTCAAAAATTCCAAAGAATTCCAATCTTCAGTAATGCCTTACCATTAAAATGTAAGGATTCCTCTTTCTTTTACTGGCCATATTAGTAATTAAAGCTTCACGTATAATTAGAAACCATTATAAAGACACGAACAATGTAGATGCCGTTCACACACATCGTGATATTTTCTTTAATATTTGGTCAGTTTTAATTGGGTTGGTTGAGACTTGACATATTGACCATGTTATATGAAACAACCTAAGACAGAAATCCAGTTCAAAAACATACTAATCACCAAAAATAAGAAAAAAAGCTTCTTTCTCTCTAGACTGTTTCAACACTCATAACACTACTATAAGATTAGCACAAATACACAAGTCCTAGCAACTCCGCATCACCGAGTATTAGTGTGGACTTGAAAACGCAACACTGCCCCCAAGTGGAAAACAGAAGAATTGCCGGTATTTTTCCTTCGAGAGTGTATAGAAAACAAATTTGGAAATGCACCACATAATTATGTAAGACAAGTTAGTACATTAATCACAATAACTTGGGGGGGGGGGGACATCTGCAATGAATGTTGGTCCAAGTATTTTGTATGAAACAATAATGCGATATTGTAGTAAATCTGTTCAGCGCGGATGTCATGGGTCGTAAAACATCACTATAAGTTCCTGATGATGGAAGAACTATTGTACCGTTCATTATGATTAATGACCTATTCTACAAGAGCAAACACACACACACACACACACAGAGGGAGAGAGAGAGAGAGAGAGAGAGAGAGAGAGAGACAGCTGTTTCCCTCTCTAATGTTCTGCAAAGGAAGACATCACTCTTTACTAGTGATTAGTCACTAATAGCATATTATTCACTAGGATACACCTGCAGCCAAGAGCTTAGACAATGTGTGTGTGTGTGTGTGTGTGTGTTTATATATATATACACATTTTTATTAGCCTACTAGCCTGTCTGTCTGCCACATGGTAAGAAAATCTGAAATGCTCGCCATCATTTGCCCCACATACGGAATGACCCACATTTGTCTCAGTACATCATGCTTAGAAAATGTGACGGCTTCCTCCCACTGTTAGATTAGATTAATCTAATAAAATTTTAATTACTGTATCTTGTGCATATAGTCTAGACTGGGTCCGGTTTCCCCCAGGGGTCCAGGCATGGCCAGGGGCCATTATTTATTATTTATTAATTTTATTTTATTTAGATTTTTTTTTTTATCAGTGGTAATCTCAGCATATTAAAATAAAGTATATTTAAAAAAAAAAAATTAAAATGAATATAAGATTGTATATGTATTTGGTTACTTGGCTTGCATGGGTTTGATCTAAACCTCAATAAATAAATAAATAATATCAGATTGCACTCAATTCAGTGTTTTCAGGAATAAAAAAAAGTTTTTTTAAAAAAGCTGATAAATATTTTTTTCTAAATTTTCAAGACTCTAGGGGGAAAATGCATTAAGTGAAAACTTTTCTTTTTTTTTCAAACTCTTTTCTAAGTGTCTTATAATAATAATAATAATTTTAATTGGACACAGAAGAAAGTGCTAGAGTGGGTGTTCGCACAGAGTCCACAGAGGTGCTAACATTACAATATTTACTTTATTTTTTAGTCCTTTTTTTTTTTTTTTCCAAAAGCACTTACATGTAATTCAGCCCAAGCGTTTAGCTGTTAAAGGATATGACAATGTGCTGCAGAACAAAATTAACACCAGAAAAGAAATTCAGCATCAGTGAGCGCTGTAGATAAACATGAAGATTGAAGTAAGTTCTTTTAACCAGGACTGAAACACGTACTACACACCTAGATAGACCTGGGAGATTTCCTCAGAAGGTGAGTACATTGCTAGAGACAACACATCTAGACAGATAAATGCCCATACAGCTGACAGAGTGTTTCTGCATTCCAGAGCAAGACACCTTTGCTTCACATCAACTAGAATAAATAATCGTACCAGTGAAGGACAAATCATAATTTCATTAATAAAAGCTCCAGTCTGATGCTCAGGCACATGATTTGGTTGCCTGGAAACCTAATTGACTCTAGATCTAGTTTATTATTTGCATTAATACAGACTAATAGGTTTTCGAACAAAATGCTTAAAGTAGCCACATTTTCTGTAGCGCTTATCCTACACAGGGTCACAGGGAGCCTGAAGTCTGTCCCAGGAGACAAGGTGGGGGTCATTCTGGACAAGGCACAATCACACACACATTAATATACTATGGACAATTTAGAGAAAAAAAATAACGAGTGTGTGGACTGAGGGAGGAAACTGGAGATACGCAGGGTGGAGACACGAATCGGACCCCTAACCCTGGAGGTGTGAGGCAAAAGTGCTAACCACTCAACTATTATAGGAGCATCTTAGTACCATGTAATCACAGGATCTGCAGGAGAGCAGCAAGGACTTGAACTTCATGCATGGGGGCAGAACCTTAATACCTTAAGGACTGATATGAAATAGTTTTCTATTTCTCCTTACATTCCATTTTGATGGCCATTTGGAAGAATCACACACATCTTCATTATCCTAAACTAATCCCTGCAATTAACCTAACCTAAATTATTTCTGAGCGCAAAAAAACCTCTTTAACTTATTAACTTATTGTTGAAACATATAAAAACTTAAAGCAATCAGACCAATCAAACTGATGCAAAGTGATGCATAAAAACAGCTTTAATTCATGTTTAAATAAAACTTTATCCAAGGCATGTTTGTTGTTGGACCAGGTCACAGGCTACAGTAAGTCAAATAACCGCTCTTTATATCAGTACTAAGCAGAAAAGCACCTCAAAATACACATATAACAGCAGTAGGTGACATTGTGTTGCAATCCTGACCAGGATCTAAGGGTTACAGTGGACACAGACTTACTAAAACTGGACAGTTTGTTACTTTAGAACAAACAAATTATATTAAAAAATCTTTTCTATGGAACGTTACAGTTATTGTTTGTGAAGCTGCTTGTCTTATAATTTCAGGCGAGACAGAATGAAAAAGTTTCACAGATGTTTCACAACAACAAATGAATTTCGAAACAGATGTAAGGTACTGTATTGATAAATTGATAAACTGATCAATAAATTGATCTTTCAGGGTGTGGTGCTATGGGGAGATAAGCAACTTTTGGTGTTAAGTGTAACACTGCTTTGCATCAGGTTCTATCACACCTCCCTTACTTTATCTATTCCTTGCTTACACACTGTGTGTACAATTGCCTTGGCAATGGATTTTGCATTTGTATCTGTTTATTCTTTCCATCTTTCACTCTCAGTTTTGTACCTTGTGCTGTCAGAAAAACGCTCGGATAACAACTGGGTGTACCTGAGCTCAGCTAAAAATATCAGGTCTGAACTTCATGGTATGGTATAAAATGCTTATTTTTGCAATTTCTAAAGGATAATGAACCTAGAGGTGAGAGTGAGCTATTTGATGTGCTGCCATTTTGTATTTTGTATCTTTTCAGCAGATAAAGCACGTAATATCGTGTGTATTTATCCTTTTACTGCCTTGCTGTTTTGCCAAAGGCAAAAAAAAATAAAAAATCAACTGCAGCAGTCTGCAGTAGACAAAACCCATGTTATCTTGCATCATGCTGATATAAGGAGCGCAGGATTCCAGGAATACATTATAGTCCCTGATATCCATAAGAACACTAAACATTGCTGTTAGCAAATCTACCTCTTCAAGGCTACAATTTATCTACACTCTGATGGACACTGCCTCACTGTATATCATCTCTATCAAGTGTCTTGTAGCTGAGGTGAACAGGGCTTTTCTCAGCACGACCGTCCAATCTGCGTCAGCTACACAAAGCAATAATTTCCTTGTGGGACAAAATTCTTGCACAACATGCTGTTTCTAAAGGCACAACTTGCTACTATTGTAGATAATACCTAAACTGGCAGCTCAGTGGGCATCACAATTTATTCAGAGGCTGTATTTTAAGAAGTTATCGACCATGCTACTGTGTATATCGATCCTGTTACTTTGCAAATGGTTGATGGGAAAAGAGTTGATGTTTGTGGCCAGTTTGGGCCACTAGGGCTGGGAGATTTTACAATTTTATTGTAGTCTCGAGCAACGTTATTGTTTTTGCATGGTGACTTCGGTACTTAATTGTATATGAAAGAAAAATCCATAGAAAAAAATGAAATATATACAAGGCTATGCAGTAATACAAGCAATTCACAGACTAGACACTCAATAACAGTGAGAAGGAGTAAGGGGAAAAAAAGCATACGTTCAGAAAAAGCCATGAGAATAGCTGAATTCTGCAAAACAGACAAGGACTGCATTTAACTTTTACTTAGGCTACTTTCTAAACTTGTTTGTCTGTCTATAAAACTTTGGTTGTCTGTCTGCAAAAGGTATAATGGATGGAAATGTGCATTTGGGGGATGTGGTAGCTTTGTGGTTAAGGTCTTGGTCCACTAATTGGTTGTGAGCTTGAAAACCAGGTCCACCAAGCTGCCACTGCTGGGCCCTTGAGCAAAGCCCTTAATGCTCAGTTGTATATTAAAAAAAACGCTTAAAATCTATGTTGATCTAGATTGGGATGTCTGCTAAATGCTGTAAATTCAATTTTTTTTGTATAGCGCTTTTAACAATGGACATGTCTCAAAGGCAGCTTTACAGAAGTATAGAAACATATACAAATGATCAAGTTTAAAGTTAAGCTACTATTTATCCCTAACATTTACCCCTAATGAGCAAACCTGAGGCAATGGTGGCAAGCAAAAAACTCCCTGAGATTATATGAGGAAGAGGAACCAGGCAAAATCCAGTTAAATGTAAATAAGGAGCCATTTTGCTAAATACTGTGGTGTAAAAAAAACTCTGGTGTCAGTCTGAATAAATAGGTCTAAAAACCTTTTAGATAAACATGATTTCCTCATACACTGAGAATAAGAGACATAAGAGTCACTTCATCAGAACAGGAAGCACTTACACATTCTCTATAAATGACAGAGGACAGCATTTAAAAATCTATAATGATCAAATAAAGAGGCATTAATAACAAGAAATCTAGCCAGCGGTACAGAACTGACTGAATGAATCAATGATTATTTCCACATCAACGTTAGTGTGAGCAGAGGTCATGCTGAAGAAGGTGAAGAGATACTTATGATTCCAGAAGTAGATTCGTTTGAGATAGATTATGTTATAAATCTGAAAGTGTATTTTAATTGAATTTGGATTAGAATCACTTTTGAAGGTAAACAGAGAATCAAGATATGCAAGATATGGACAAAGGTAAATCATATACAGTACTGCACATGGCCTAACGTTTGTGAACATCTGTTCCTCATATCTGTATGTGGTTCCTTTTATTGGAAGTAAGGTGCCAAGACATATTCCAGCATGATAATGCCTTTGTGCACAAAGCAGGTTGAAGTCATGGTTGGCCAGGTTAGAGTGGAAGAATTTGAGAGGAACTTGACCTGCACAAAATCCTGATTTCAAGCCCAATGAACATGCTAGAACACAATTGTCTCACACCCCCAGTGTTAGGGGTTCAATTCCTGCCCTGTGAATGGAGTTTTGCATGTTCTCCCTGTGCTTTCTCCAAGTATTCCAGTTTCCGCCTCCATGCAAAAGATATACTGGTTGGCAGGCTGACTGGCATCTCTACAATTGTCCGTAGTGGTTGTATGAGTGTGTGCAATTGTGGTCTGTAATGGACTCTCACTACGTCCAAGGTGTCCCCTGGCTTGTGCTCCGAGTCCCCGGGGATTGAATCAAAGCTCCCTGTGACCCTGCATGGGATAAGCAGTTCAGAAAATGGATGGATGGATGGATGGAACCAGGCCTCCACACCCTGTATCAGTGCCTGACCTCACTAATGCTCTTGTGGCTGAATGGACAAATCCCACAGTCATGCTCTAGCATCTAGTGGAAAGCCTTCCCAGAGGATTAAAGGCTATTATAACAGCAAAGTGCGAATAAATGTTCAAAAAGCAAATATAGATATGACGGTCACGTAGCCACAATTTTTTGGCCATGTTGTGTATTTTATTTCTAGAGAGCCTGTAGTTTTCAGTGTTGTATACCATAATAGAAAATGTCTCATTCATGACTCACCTTGCAGGCAAAATTTCCTCACTCTTCACTAGACCAGTCTTGATGCTCCTGTGCCCACTGAAGAGACACTTTCTTTTCATTCTGCTGACAAAACTGATATCTGACCGTTCAAGACAAACTCTGATGAGTGGTGTGTGCAGACAATGTCCCTTACCAGCCAGACACATTGCTCTAGGCAACAAGAGTCCCAACTTTTACATTTTGTGACATCCTTGTTTATGTTCTAGTAGCACTGGGGATACATAGGAGACTTGATGCAATGAGACATCATGCTGATCCATAAGAAGTACTACATTCCTAGTTCAGAGACAGTAATATGAGCTTTAGAATTCCTTTTTTCACCATGTTACCTGGTGCCTTGGGGCAATAGTGGCTTAGTGGTTCAGGCTCTGGGTAACTGATCAGAAGGGAATGAATTCTAGCATTGGTATTGCCAAGCTTGAGCAAGGCTTTTATATTTTACGATCAAAGAAAAAGTTGGGTCTCTTTGAATAACTTTTTCTGACACCATGCACAACTAGCATATCCAAATTCAAATGGGTATTTAAATGCAGTCCATCCTCTCAGTTTGAGTGCCTGGGTTTCAAATATGGAGGCCATCCATTTTCTACATCATATATCCTTCACGGGGTTGTGGGGAACCTGGAATCTTTGGCTATCCCAAAGGACTCAAGGGGATGTCCACACATGGACAGGATGCAAACCACAGTTGTAAGGCACAATTGCAGACACACTAACACAACCATTCACACACTACAGGAGGAAACCACAGAAACACAGGGAGAACATGCTCACTCAGGGTGGAAGTAGAGATCAAACCCCCAACTCCAGAGGTACAACACAAACAAGCGTCAAGTGTTCACTTGACTATTGCCTAGGCCTAGTTTATTCTCAGGGGTCAATGTTTATTCACTCAGAGGTTTTTAGCTTTTCAGGTTCTTTATACTTGCAGTAATACTGTATATCAGGGTGTGATCTTTACATTTGCAGTACAGGCTTTGGATGCAAAATGCAAATTGAAATCCAAACTGTGTATACCAGGCAAATTCAATTAATGAGTGATTTTAGATTGAATGTGAGAAAGATACTTTATAGGTCAGTGTGTGCACTGACTGACCTTTCCGTTTATACTGCAGCCAGTGAGAGAAGTCAGTGAATTTATAAAGAACTGCATGTCTGGTTTGTTGAACAGGTCTAGTGTAGTTAGATATTTGATTTTCCAACAGTTTGCTCAGGAGTTGAAGTACCTGTGAGGAACGTGCCAACTTGAATGACTATAGCATCAGTTATGTAGTAAGAAAAAACACAATTAATATAGCTATAGGTTAACAGAGACTGAACAACTTTTCTATCTGTGCTCAATTTGCCATTTCCCATTTTCTAATTTAATACATTTCTGCCAATGTATTTTAATCACATCTAAAACTGTGTATTTGATTTACATAAATTGAGATATTTACAACTGATATAAAAAGTCTACATACCCTGGTTTTATGTGGTTGTTTAAAAAACAAAAGTCAATATATTAAATGTCAAATATTTTTAGCTTAGGTGTTAGGTGAAAGAAGGTGAAAAGCTAGGTGAAAAACAAATACAAACATTTTAATTAACAAAAGAGAAAATAATGTGCAATAACCAGGTGGGATAAGCATGCTCACTTCATAATTAATACTTTGTTAACATTTTGCTAGTAACACAGCACTCTTTGGGTTAGAGTCTACAAACCTGACAATTTTGTTCTACTCTCTATTGCAAAAATATTCCAGGATTATTCCAATTTCAATGGGATCTCCTGTGCACATCCCCTTTCAAGTCAAACCACTGGTTTCAGTAGGATTTAGATCTGGCTCCTGGTTGGGAAATTCTGAAACATTGGTCTTCCATTGTGGATTTGAATTTCTGCCAAAATACATTTCCATGATTCTCTTTATCTTGAATCTTTACCTCAGTCTCAACTGAAAGGAAGCAGCCCAAGATTATGATGCTGCCATCACCATGCTTCACCGTTCTCATTGTTTGATCAACTGGCTACTTTTGGGCCAAATATATCTTTAGTATTATGTCCAAAATGTGCTATCATCAGACCATAACAGATTTTGCCACATGTTTTGGGGTGATTTAGGAAGGTTGAGAAAGAAACTAGCCAACCTAGAGCCCAGACATGTTAAAGAAAAACCGAGATCGTTATCACATGGCAGGAGAGACCGGTACTTGCTAGATGTTCCTGCAGCTCCATTAAGGTTGCAGTCAGTCTCTTGTTGGCAGTCCCTCAGATAACCTTTCTTCTTGTTCTTTTTCATCTATGTTAGAGGATGTCTTGTTCTTGGTCATGTTTTCTGTGGCCCCCCATGTTCCTATCTTGTTGATAACCGTCTTCACAGTGTTCCACAGTTCTTCTAATGTTTCAGTCTCCTGATCGATAGCTTTGAACAAGTGAGATACCATGCAAGCTGTGCAAGTCATGTGAATCCATGGCTTCAGCAGTAAAAAGAAAATCCTTAAAAAGTTAATCAGAATCTCATTTAATGATACTTATAAAAGGCATGTACACTTGTGCAACCAGGTTATTGTTTTTATTTTTTTTATTTTTTTTCCCCTTAAGTATTAAAAAATATGTATATATTTGTTTGTCACTTGGATGCTATACGACATTAAAGGTTTCACGTTTATCTTGGGTTCACAGAAACCTCCAGTTTTAGCAGGGGTGTGTAGATGGATGTTTTATATCCACCATAAGCAAACCGAGTTCAATGTTTGACCAATAAAATCCTTTAAAATATACGTGCAATAAAGTCCTGCCTCATATCAAATCCCCAACAATATGTCCAGCTAACTCAGTAATCCACGTATGAAGAATGGTCAATGGCTTATACAACCGAATTGGGAAGCTAATATAACTGAATAGCAGCAACTTAGCAATGCCTTAGCCAAAGTTAAACAAGAAAATATATATAAAATGGTGTTTCATTTAAACTGGAATTTAATAGATCTCATTTTTAAAGGAAAATATGGTTAAAAGTACTATTATATTTGTTAATTTAAAATGAATGCCATATTACTAGTGTACAAGTATAATTTGGGATGAAAAGCCCTTTAAATTGTTTTATTCAAGATAAACTAGCAACATTTTTGCCTGACGACATGGAAAGACACCCACGGTATGAAAAAAAGGAAAATGGCAATTTGAGCATGCATCATTTACATCGCAGTGACTCTGCATGCTAATTGGAAAAATGTCAACACGACCTGATTTTTGTTTATCGTCTGCTTCTCTAGCCCAGTGTGTGACTTGAACCTGTCAGTGCTTTAAGACAGCACCTTTTCTAATGATTTACATCTTCACACTCTAGACTCTCGCTGTGGAGTTCCCTTCAAGCATCTTTCCTTAATTAATTGACAGTCGTTTAGCTGGATAAACACGGCTCTCAGTCAGGAAGCGCAAAATAAATACATCAACTGACTATCAACTAAATAGGAAAAAGGGGAATATTTGGTGAAGATTCACTGAACATTTGGCAAGGATGTGGCGTGCAGCTGATAAAAGCTGTAAAAGCTGCCAGGTACCTGTATTGGCTTTTGTGTCAAAACAGGAACAAGGTCCAGCAAGAACAACTTCAACATAAAATGGAAAAATTCATAGTGCACTCTGAAGTGAATAGAGGCTGGTTTTGGATTTGCAGCAGACTGAGAAGGGATTCAGAAATCCAAGGACTTTTTGACTTTTTGTCGTTTTTCCTTCTGTTGGATAACCTTACACAGAATTTTACCGGTTGAAGATAAACACCTTCAGATTTTAGATGCTTATGAACAAGCACTTGGGGCATCTCAGAGAGCAGAAATGGGTTTGATATCATCATTTACTCACTGAAAAAACTCACTGTTGGGGGGGGGGGGGGGTGGAACTTTTCTGTGAATATATCACACCTTGTAGGTTAGAAGAAAACAGGAATACTTATGAAACACTACAAATTCTTAAAATTCTGAGTGTCTCCTTTCATATCAGCTTCATATTAACCACCACTGTGGAGTGGGACATGACAAAGACATTCAATAATTAACATGGACACAATACTCCCAGTCAAGCCCGTCCACTGGCCAGGATTTTCTGTCATTCTGGCTGACCACTGTCCCAGTCAACTTCTCATAGCCCCCATTTCTCATTAGTATTTAAGCTCTGTTAGATCAGAATGTCTTGGAAAGGCCTTGTGTAAATTCCAAGCCTTTTCCTGTGTGTGTTTCTGCCTTAACTGTTAATGACTCTTCATCAATTTCATCGATTTCATGCCTTTGCATCTCTACAACAGATTGTGTTTACACTCTTTGCCTGTATTTTGACTGTCAACAGCCACAATTGGTGATGTGAGAGGCTACAGATTTTTTAAATCATTGTTTTGCTAGACAGAATATTACAGAGGTGAGATCATGGGCCCAAATGAATATAATGAGGTCAGTACAACACATGCATTTTAAAATGGGCAAGATACAGAAAAAGAAGTGTACCTAGTGGGAAACTCCATCCATCTATCCATTCTCTACAAAGCTTATCCTGCTGGGAACCTGGAGTTTTTCTCAGGAGACTCAGAGCACAAGGCAGGGGACACACCATAGACAGGATGTTAGTCTATCACAGGGCACAATCACACGCCCATTCACACAATAAGGACAGTTTAGAGATGCCAGTCAACCTACAGCACATGTCTTTGGACTGGTAGGGGAAACTGGAGAACCTGGAGGAAACCCCCCAGGGCATGAATCCACACATGCGCAGCAGAGGTGGGAAATCATGCCACCAGCCCTGGAGCTGTGAGGCAAATGTGCTAACCACAAAGCCATCGTCACCCTAGTGGGAAACTCATATTTACCATAATTCTGATTATGGTAGGCAGCATGCCTACCGTATGGAAGGCAGCATGAGACACAGTGGCAGACTGGAATCACTGACTTTGCTGATGTTAATGAATATTATCTATTCTCAACTTGAACAAATGTTTTCACACTTTCCCACAAAACTAATAACTGGAAGCCATGAATTAGATAGAACATCCCAGAACATAGAGTATTAATTCATGGGCTCAAGTTACACAATACATTAATAATCCCACAAGATTCTTAGTCTGTAGCCTCCAAATATTATTATTTTAAAAATAATGACTTCAGTGGCTTTGTAAAATATTGCACACAGTGCAAAAAATATTTCTCTAGCTACACAGCAATGAAAGAGATGATTCTCTAGCGTACGATTCTGAGCGTAATGCAAAAGCGTGATTAGTGCGGGAAAGAATAATTCCACAAGGCGATAAAATGAAATTCACTTCCTAATTAACTCCAAACATTTTTCACTACTGCTTTATGAGGGTTTTTCTGTTGAAACCATGAATCTTGGGTTCATATAGTGTTAGAGATAAAGCTTTATCTGGTCTCCTGAAGGCACACACACACACACACACAAACCAGCAAATTAGGAAACATTGCTTTGTCCATTTATATTGTTAGTCCAATTAATACTAATAGTCCTTGACTCTTATTACCAATTATTGTATTTTTATCTGTAATATTTTGTTCTTATTTCTCTTTGCGTTTTTTTCTCTCCCTTGTCCTGTTGTGTATTGCGTCTGTCGCATCTCTTTGCATTCCTCTTTAGTTCATGTTTGTGTTGATCTGTTTTTTCCCTCTTGATGGGCCATTACTTCTAAATGAGATCATCTTTGAAGTCTTAATTGTCCTCCTCCTCCTCAAAAGATAGTGATAGTAAGTGTTTAAATGGAATCCATAATCCTTCAAGTTTGCAGATCGAATTTAAAGTGAGATACTTATGCTGCATAGAAGTGCTCCTTAATGAACAGATGAGAAGCTGCGACGCATCCGAAATTTCCACGGATTCGATGAAATCTAATCAGGACGATCATTAGTGAGAAGACGCACAGCTGTGGCTTTTTTGAAACATTTAGGTATCCACATTGTAGTATTTAATTCTATTTATTTTTAAATACATTTCACATACTGGTTCTGATAACCCATCCATTTTCTATACCCACTTTATTCCTAATTAGGGTCACAGGGATCTGCTGGAGCCTGTTCAATTAAATTCAATTCAATTTTATTTGTATAGCGCTCTTAACAATGAACATTGTCTCAAAGCAGCTGTACAGAACATAGGAAACAAAAAACATAGTGTAAAAAGTCAAAATCATCCCTAGTGAGCAAGCCTGTGGCGACTGTTGCAAGGAAAAACTCCCTTAGATGGTATGGGGAAGAAACCTTGAGAGGAACCAGACTCAAAAGGGAACCTCATCCTCATTTGGGTGACACTGGAGAGTGTGATTATAAATTATTCTAAACACCGAAGAGTGTGATATGAACAATGTCCTTTCTGCATTTATGTACAGTTTACAGTGTGATGTAGAGTGTTAGTGTGTGTATTAATTAGGAGGTTGTTGTCGTCCTCGATTTATACCCAAATCCTCATGAAGGAGAATCCAGCTGAAGTTGGTCCATCTCTGGGTGCCTCAGAATCCTCGCAGGGTTGGCCTCTGTCTACTGGAGGTGGCACAATCTCCAGATGCTTTGGGATGGGTAGAAAAAGGAACAAGTGGAAAGGAATTAGCATAGCTGCTGTTCATAATATTAGCAGAACTAGATGATAATAATCTCAGCACACACTGGGTGAAAGGCAGGGGTACACCCTGGACAGGTCGCCAGTCCATCACAGGGCCACATATAGACAGACAACCACACATGCTCACACTCAGTCCTATGGGCAATTTTAGAAAACAGGACAGGAAACCAACCGAGCCACTGAGGGGTGAGGGGATAACTCTCAGTATTATTCCCCAGCCTGGATAACAAGTGAGGGTTGCATCAGAAAGAGCATCCTGTGTAGAAATCAAATATGCAGATTGGCTGTAGTGACCCTGAACAGGGAGCAACAGAAGGACAACATCTTTAATAATCTATGGGCAATGGTCAAATGCATAATTTGTTAAGCTGTGCTGTAACAATATGCACTTAAAAATAATTCTGTAAATAAAAAAATCCCACAAATCTTTGCGATTAATAAGAAAATGAGCAGAGAAACATATTAGAGTATATGTATGCTGTATACGGTCTAAATAGTCAAAGAAAGTGGCCAGGGTCACTATAGCAGTCTTAGAAATATTCTGTAATCTCTCTATAGACTTCTTAATAAGGAGGCAGGAAGGAGTTGAGTGCTACAAGGACTGGAAATCAAGGACAAGAGGTTCGTACTTAATAACTGCTAGGGGTAATCAGTGTAGATGAGTCACCTGAGATGACGTTCTTCTACCAGGATATGGAGTCAAGCACCAAGTGGAACGATATATTGTGCCACAGGAACCATGGTGCAACATACAAGACATTACACAAGCTCTAAAAACAGGATTGCAAATATCATGACAAGCTGATGTAATATGCTGTGCAATGTATGGAGCACCCATCCGGGAAGAAATGACAGAAAGGCAGTCAGAAGAAGGTCTTCTTCAGTAGGAGGTGAAATAAGCAAGAAAGAAGTTGGGGCTGCAAGAATGGAAGTCATAACAAAGAATGCTGAGAGCCAATTATTTTCCGTGCGTGATGCAATAGATTGATAAGACACCTTTTTTTTCTTTTGGTTCATTGAGTTCTTCATTATATGGTTGAATTTTTTGGATGTAAAGAACATTTAATTTCATGCACCAGTTTCCTCTAGTTTGCTTATTAGCATATACACTGTGTAGCCAAAAGTTTGTTGACACCTGATCATCACAACCGTAGAGTATGTGGATGTCCTCAAACTGTCCTCAAAGTTGGAAGCACACAATTGTCTAGAATGTAGCATTGCGGTTTTCCTTCACTGGAACTAAGAGGCACAACCAGGCCTGCTTGCAGAGTCCGACTTGAATGGACAAAAGCTGAAACTGAAGTCCTCAAAACTTTTCACACTGGTTGCCATTCAGTGACCTCATCTTCTAAAATCTCTTCACTTCACGTCAATAACATTTTACCATCTGCTAAAGTCTGTATAATAAAATGTGCAGAACATGACACAAACGCAAACACACTGCTTACAAAACTGTTGAATTGAATAATTCTGATGTCTTCTTTTTTTTATTCTCATTACTATCTTTTAGAAGCCTTTATTAATATTACTGCTACACATACAGTCGTGTGAAAAAATTAGGACACCTCACTGAATATTCAGTTCTGTATTAAGAAATGTCAACATGTCAATTTCTGATCTTGTTTTCATTTGTACCTGTAGATGAAAGTGGTGTAATTGCATGTAAACAACAAAATATCCCTTTGTTTTCACTTATTATTAAATAAAAGAAATCAGCAGAACTGAGTACTTCACCTGAGGGACACCCTCCAACTGAGGGACCTGTTAGGACACCCTATGATCTAATAACTGGTGTTTCCCCCATTGGCTGAAATAAGCTCAATGAGACGTTTCTTGTAGCCATCACCAGTTTCTGATATCTACTGGAAGAATGTTCTCAATGCAGAATTCTTTCAGCAACATAATGTTTGGGGGGTTTCTTGCATGCACAGTCCGTTTTAAATCACCCCACAGGATCTCAATAGGATTTAGATCTGGGCTTTGACATGGCGATTTCAGAATTCTCCATTTTTTTTACCTTTCAGCCAGTCCTTGGTGGATTTCCTGGTATGCTTTGGGTTGCATTGTCATGTTGCAAGGTTCAGTTCGGCTTTAGGTTCAATTTTTTTGACAGATGGTCTTGCATGTTCCTCAAGCTCCTTCTGATACAATGTAGAATTCATAATGGATTCTGTGATGGTGAGCTGGCCAGGTCCTGCTGCAGCAAAGCATCCCCAAACCATAACACTTCCTCCTCCATGTTTCACAGTTGGTAGGAGGTTCATTTGCTGAAATGCTGTATCTGGTTTACGCCAAACATGCCCTGTTATGGTGCCCAAATAATTCAATTTTAGACTGATTTGTCCAAAGCACATTATTCCAGAAGTCTTGGCCTTTGTCTCTGTGTTCTTTGGGAAACTTCCGTCTTGCCCTTGTGTTGTTTTAGAAAGCAAAGCTTTCCTTCTTGCACACCTCCCATAATAATTATAAATATAAAGTCTCTTTCTGACTATAGATTCATGCACTTTGGCATAAACTGTAGCAAAAGCTTGCTGTAGGCCATGTGATGATATTTTATGGTTTTTGGAGACGTCTTTAAGCATCTTGCAGTCTGTAAGCTCTTGGGGTGAATTTGCTCGGACGGCCTGACCTGGCCATGTTGGCAGATTTAAATGTTCTCCACTTGTAAATGATTTTCTGGACAGTGGAATGGTTGATTACAAATACCCCTCTTGTTTGGTTCACATCCTATCTCTCAGAACAAAGCCAATTTGTCCAGCTAAAAATTTTTAAATCTTTCTCATCTCCTGTCACCACTGGTGTCCCCCAAGGATCTGTTTTGGGCCCCATCCTCTTCACTATTTACCTTCTTCCACTAAGGCACATCTTTAGGAAATATGGCATCAGTTTTCACTGCTATGCAGATGACACCCAGCTCTATCTGTCCTCCAAACCAAATGATCTCCTTCCCTCCTCCTCACTACAAAACTGTTTAGAAGAACTCAAAGTCTGGCTATCAATCAACTTCCTTCAACTTAATTCAGGAAAAACAGAAATCCTTTTAGTTGGTACAAAGACCAATCTAACTAAAACCACCAGTCCCTCAATTAAAAAAGGGAACTCTATCATAACCCCATCTCACCAGGTTAAGAGTCTGGGTGTCGTCCTCGACAGCACTCTGTCATTTGAAGCTCATATTAATAACGTTACCCGGTCTGCATACGTTCATCTGTGTAATATTAATCGCCTTCGCCCCTTTCTCACCCCCATCACTACAGCCACACTTGTACATGTTCTTGTCACCTCACGAATAGACTACTGTAATTCCCTCTTATTTGGTTTACCTTCTAAACTCCTTCATAAACTTCAGGTGGTCCAAAACACAGCTGCCCACATCATCATCAAAACTCCCTCCATCAACCACATCTCTCCTATACTTTTTCAATTACACTGGCTCCCCGTTAAATTCCATATCGATTACAAGATTCTCCTCCTCACCTTCAAAGTATTACATAACCTTGCCCCCTCATACCTCTCAGAGCTCGTCCACGTTTACACCCCTGCTCGGTCACTCAGATCCTCTTCATCCTACTCACTTGCCATTCCCTCTGTGATATACCTGTGGGTAATTTCATCCATCATCTATACCCACTTTATTCCTAATTAGGGTCACGGGGGTCTGCTGGAGCCTATCCCAGCACACATTGGGCGAAAGGCAGGGGTACCAGGTTGCCAGTCCATCACAGGGCCATATATAGACAGACAACCACACACAGGCAATTTAGAATTACCAATCAACCTAATGTACATGTTTCTGAACTGTGGGAGGAAACCGAAGTAAACCCACACAGGCACGGGGTGAACATGCAAACTCCACACAGAATGCCCCCTGCCTGTTCGAACCCAGGATTCAAACCCAGGAGCTTCTTGCTGTGAGGCAACAGTGCTAACCAGTAAGCCACCATGCTGCCCCATTTCATCCATTTTAAGTACAAATAATGTGTCCTTACTTTTTCCTCACAAGAATCTGGATTTTTTTAAATTACATTTTACAGATCATTCAAAAAAGACTTTTCTTTGGTTTTATTTGTTTAGTTATATGACTTGAATCTTTCAATATTGTTAAAATGAAGATCAAATGCCCATATGTTTAGCTATGTTTAAAAAAAAAAAAAATCATTGGGTGTCCTATTTTTTTTTTCACATGAATGTACATTACAGCACTTAGAAGGAGCTGAGGAAGCTGAGGAAGTTGGGGTCAGAGCTCAGGGGCAGCTATGATGCAGTACCCGTAGAATAGAGAAGGTTAAGGGCCTTGCTCAATTGCTCAACAGTGGCAGCTTGGCAGTGCTAGGGCTTGAACCCAGACCTTCCGATCAACAAATCAGAGCCTTAACCACTTGAGATACCACTGCCGCCGTTTTAGTAAAACGGGCTGATTTTGTTTAGAAACATGGAGGAAGGTTGTTTGGTGAAGACAGAAGAGTATCAGAGAGAGGGATAATGATATAGAAAAATAAAGGATGTTGAAGCACATTGCAGGATTTCTGATTAATTCTTGTTACAGTACAAATGTTTTAGTACAACCAATGAAGTGAAAAAGTGTTTTTCTGATTCTATACAGAAATTTAAATTTATGTAAAAGTCATGAGTGTTTTTTAGGCCAGTGTGATATAAATATGTGTACAGTGTGTGTTTTCTGTGTGAGAATTGTTGCCAAGCTTATTTTAAGACATGTATGAAGTGTTTTGGTGGTTTAATAGAGTTTTGGAGATGGTTCATGTTGACAATGCAGACTGTACTGATGTTGGAGACATTTTTTTAAAATGGAAATGGTTTTGGAATGAGATGTTTAACAGGGATATAAGGGTATGATGGACATGTGTGCATAAACAGTTATAGTTGTACATACATTAGTAAATATTATAACCCTGGAAGGACAGCCCCCATTTCCACTTTCCCACATGTGCTCTAACTTACTCACTTTCTCCATTTTCACACATTATTCCAGTCAGGGGATCTAGGGAAAATTATAAGTTGCATAAAAAGCATCAGACAGAAATACATCTTGGATGGGCAGCCAGTCCATATCAGTGTACCATGCATATACTCATTTACACCTAGGGGCAATTTATCATCCTTATAGCAAGTCAAGCGAAACCAGAGATGTAGACATTAGAAGAATGTGTGAAGAGTATCCTGAACTCAGGATCGAAGCAGGAACTATGAGTCCTGAGGAACAGCTCAACACTACTCACTGCAGAACCCAACCCAATTCCTCTGCCATCACTTTGCCTATCTGTTTTTTCTCAGGTGGATCTGGAGCTCCTTAATCTTATGGTTCTAAGGAATTTCTTTGAAGATTGAGTTTATTTTGGTGGTGTACATTAGCTAGAATCTTAAAGGTTGGCTCTTCTCACTGTCCGATAGTTGTTGACTTCTCTTCCATCAAGAGAAGAGGAATTGGTGATGGAAAATATGGTACCAATAAGTATTTGGAGATTGTGATCTTGGATCTTTTTCGTGTCTTCACTCGGTCTCTCACTGAAGCTTGATGGTGGTTACATCACGTTGTAGGGATGCTTTTCATCAGCAGGCACAGCGATGTTAAATAGCTAATTAATTTATTACAAGCTATAGAAAGCTGGTGAAATAAGCTAGGCTAGTCTTTCTCGAATTCTGTGAGACTGTTTTAAATATTAAGAAAACAAATTATGACAAAAAGCAGATGTGTGCGTCCTTGTCGAAGATTATGGAGCTGCTGTTCAGGCTTCACTGCTATTACTGACTCACTAAGTACCTAATAAATTACAGTAATGGACTGAGAGGAAGCAATGTCAAATACTTTATCTCTCAAGGATGAACAGCATGTGGATTGTGAGTAGCTGAAGTTGAAGCTGATGGGCGAGTTGTGTTGTTTGGCTGCGCTGGTGTCGGTGCATTGCTCTGCATTTTGGAGTTGTGTGAATTGAAAAACTGATAACATTAATTACATTATAATAACATTAGTTAGATTAATATGTAACATGGAAGCATGCTATGAATGAAGAGTTATGTTTCCGTAACATTCCTTTATTATATCACAGTAATGTGCCACACAATAAAATTAATTTACTTTATTAATTAAATTAAATTATAATTAATATACTTTATTACTTGTTTTTTATAGTTATATTACATTTTTTTTTAAATGTCCACAAGACCAGCAAGTTACAATATAGCAGCTATAAACAGTTCTCTCTTCTTCTTCTTCTTTTTTTTTTTTTCACTTATGAAGAAAGTGCAAAGTGCTCTGTCCTGAAGTTTCTCCCCTGACAAAAACCTTACAGACTGTAACTCTTAGACATTCAGTAACAATAATGGATTAATGTGGATTAACTGTCACATCAAGTCCCTGTGATAAGGCAGTGAGAGGAAAAGATAGTAGAAGTATTCGAATCCGTATATTAATATAAATTTGATATTGATTTCTGGCACTATTGTCACAGCTTCTGCTATAGAAAATCCATCACCATCTTCTGACCGGTCGGATTTGAGAATTCAACAGCACTGCAGTCAATTATAGGTGAACATCCCTGTGAAGACCCTCAGCCTAGCAGCAGTACTGCTCCCGTGTGGCGAAAAGCAATGACTATACTGCAATATCATGAAATGTGTTCGGCACAGGATAATACTGTAGCATAAGCAGAAAGGATGACTGTCGATTTCATCATTTCCTTTTGCCTATAGACTGTTTAAGTGGACCTGCTATCCTAAATACACCTGATTCAGCTCATGTCCATAGAGATCAAGCAACAGACAGACCAGGATGTCCAGAGACAAGTTTTAGGCACCAAATATAGTGTATGTATTTTCCTGCATTGTGGTATTTATGTAGTGAGAGTTAGATGAATATGCCTCTAGTACACTGTTCACCGGCATTTTCACTTCAGAGTTCTCTGGAACAATCCTGAGATTCCAGGTCAATCCTGAGATTCCAGGTCAATCCTACGATTCTAGGTCAATCCTACAATTCTAGTACAACCCTACGATTCTAGTTCAAGTCTAAGATTCCAGGTCAATCCTGAGCTTTCAGTTCAACCCTACAATTCTAGTTCAATCCTGAGATTCAAGGTCAATCCCTATGATTCCAGTTTAATCTTGAGATTCCAGTTCAATCCTATGACTCTAGTTCAATCCTACAATTCTAGTTCAATCCTATGACTTTAGTTAAATCATAAGATTCCAGTTCAATCCTAAGATTCCCATTCAATCCTGAGATTCCAGCTCAATCCTGAGATTCCAGTTCAATTATGAGACTCAAGATCAATCCTAGTTCAGTCCTGAGATTCCAGTTCAATCCTATAATTCCAGTTCAATTCTGAGACTCCAGTTCGATTCTATGATTCAAGCTCAATCCTACAATTCTAGTTCAAACATAAGATTTCAGTTTAATTCTGAGATTGCAGTTCAATCCTGAGATTCCAGTTCAATCATACAATTCAAGTTCAATCTTAAGATTCTAGTTCAATCCTATGACTCTAGTTCAATCATGATATTCCACTTCATTCCTACGATTCTAGTTCAATCATACGATTCAAGTTCAATCTTAAGATTCTAGTTCAATCCTATGACTCTAGTTCAATTCTACTATTCAAGCTCAATCCTACAATTCTAGTTCAAACTTAAGATTCTAGTTCAATCCTATGACTCTAGTTCAATCATGATATTCCACTTCATTCCTACGATTCTAGTTCAATCATACGATTCAAGTTCAATCCTACTATTCAAGCTCAATCCTACAATTCTAGTTCACTGAAAACAAATGAATGAATTGTTCTTGCTGAGAAGGGGTTTTTTTCACAGTAAACCTTTACTGCAACCTTGAATTTTGACAATTACCTTTTTTTCTATAAGCAATAAATATTGCAATTTATTATTTTTAAATAATAATAAAAAACTCATAAATCTCAAATTGTCATGCACAGCAGCGTGACACGTGAGACTTGCTTACATTTGATTTTAAATCTCAGACTTGTTGAAAACATCCTCAGAACATAAACGTATATGACAGCAGCCCAGCAGTGAACAATGTTTGATCAGTAATCACCGTATAACAACTTGGTGTCATAATGTTCTCACAAATAATATGATTACAATTATGAATACAACATCGTCGAAAGCTCCAGAGGCAGCCTTTTCAGTCCCATCAACTTCTACATTTATGAGTACAGAAATGAAATTTGGGGATATGAAACCTGTCAAGCTGATTTATGGCTTATGCTGTGCAATAAAGATCGGCAAGTAGCAGTGCTTCACTGCACAATTACACTAACTGCCGAAGACAATGAATCAGGTCACTTTGAAAATGGCTTAAATTACAGAAAAACAACTGTACATGATTTCCTGTGCAAGTGTATAATGCCTCAACTGGCAGAATAAACCAGGATAAAAAAGCAAGGTTTTATTTATTTATTTATTTATTTATTTACATGATTGGCTGAGCTATTCAACATCGAAATTTTTCTCTGGCAACAAAAATACACCGTAAGGTTCTTTTCATTCTCATTTTTCCATTAATCTGTCATTGCTTTCATTTTCATTCTTTTTTATAATATCACAGCGCTGTTGAATTCTTCAATATGATTCATCAGACGGTGTTGGTTTATTTTCCGTAGCAGTAACTAGGACAGTAAATCAATGGATGTTAAAAGTCTACACACCCCTGCTGTTAAAATGGCATGAAAATGAAACAAAAATAAATCTTTTTTCTACCCTCAATGTGAACATAATGTTTAAACATTAAGAGGGAAACTGACAAACATTTTAGGTAAAAAAAATAAAATAAATAATAATAAATAAAATTAAATAAAATGATAAAAATAGATTTATAAATAATAATAATAATAATAATAATAATAATAATAATAATAATACAATGCTTTACCTTAATACCAATAACTGAAAGTAAATGTAACTAGAAATGGTTAAAACTACGGTCAACTACGCCTCTACTGTTTGCATGATCTCTCTGTACTCCAGTTTCCTCCCCTAGTCCAAAAACATGTGTTGTAGGCTGACTGGCATCTCTAAATTATTGTGCACTGTGATGGGTTGCCATCCCTTCCAGGACATTCCCCTTATGAGTCCCCTGGTATAGACTCCAGGATTCTTGTGACCCTGTGTAGGATAACTGGTACAAAAAAAATGGATAGATGGATGGACTTCCTTCTCCATTATACAGACTGATCAAGGAATTTTATTAGTAGTCATATGTGTTGTAGGCTGAGCGGCATCTCTAAATTATCTGTAGATTGTGCACTGTGATGGGTTGCCATTCCTTCTAGGATATCCCCCTTCTGAGTCCCCTTGTATAGACTCCAGGATTCTAACATCATCAGAAAGCTGAATAGTTGAATCAAGTTTTTGTTTTTGTTTTTTTTACTCAACCTTATACTTTATATATTTCTTTGCCTACAGCTTAATCTTCATTTCAAGCTGGTTGGTGAGATGTTTTGTTCTTAGCCATTCTTGGGCGTTTTGGGTCATTATCCTGTTGGAGGACCCATGACCCGCGATTGAAACCAAGCTTTCTGACACTGGGCAACACATATAGCTCCAGAATCCCTTGACCTTACTCTAAAAGTGTAGCTGAAGTGAGCGAAAACAAAAAGAACACAAATATGTTAAAAATCCCAAGTAATAACTGCAGAAATATGGAACACCATGTACAATTTATTGACATAACACTTACACTAAGATCATCAGCTGTCTGAAATTCAGCTTTCAACATCTCAGCTCTTTATTTTTTCCACTGTTGGGAGTCCAGGACCAAGTACAAATAAATGCATGTGTTGAATGGAGTGCTAAAGGGAGGTCTGAGTGAACTAATGTGTGTTTATGAAAGTATAAATTCAAAGGAGGGAGGAGAAGGGACAGCTAAAGATCCGGCTGAATGAATGAGACAGAGAGAGAGGGATAATACATAGATATACAATGTATACAAAAGGCATTCATCATCTGTGCAAGCAAAAGGCTGTATGAGGTGATAAACCAGTCGATGATCAGAATGGTTGATGATGAACATGAGATTCGTTTCCTGGGGTTTCAGACGGGAGAAGGGAACTCCTGGAGAACTCGTTCAGAAAGCCATCGATTTCTCCAAACATCTAGAAAATTTGATGTTCTCTGCCTCACAGCTCCAGGGTCCGGGGTTCGATCCTGAGTTCTGAACACTGTCTGTGTGCGCCATTTTACATGTTCACATCTGCGTTTTTCCATCCACTGTTTCACTGAAGGATTTACACTAGCATGAATCAAAACTTAAACCATAAGGGCAACTCATAGTTCATTTTCATCTTAAGCAGATGATTTTTATATATATACACACACACACGTAAAATACATTTAGCCGGTACGATGCTAACAAGGAGTTATTTTTTTAAAAAGAATACACACAAAATATGATTTTAAAGTTTTATTCTTAAAAAAAAAAAAAAAAAACACCTTCAACATACTTGTGTTAAAAGTGCTGGCACGAAAAGAAAATATTTACAGTTGCTTCACATTCGAATTTCCTCCGTTAGTCTCCATGTGGTTTTTGGCAAATGAGTTTGCAGTGTACACACAGATGTCGATCTTCGAGTCTTTATCCCAGCTCGTGTGGGACGCGTGTCATTAGTGCATGCACGTGTCACTTCTTAGCGGGGACTCCGTCCGAGTAGTCCTCCAGAACCCCGTTCAGATGATCGTTGTGAGTCTTGAACCGCCTCTTCTTCTGCGTTGCCGGTTTCTTCCTCTTTTGGACTGGTGTCTGCAACGGGTTCAGCCCAAGATAAAGACGTTTGAGAACAGATGCGATGATGAGATTGTGAGTTGTGATTAGGAAAACTTGCAGAATGTGTCATTCTGAAGAGAAGGTGTTTCTATAACTGCAGCTCAGATAGTAGTGTGTTTATATTTTTTGTTGCTATAGTAACAGCTAACACATGGATCATAAAATAATAATAATAATAATAATAATAATATAAATAAATAAAAACTGTGTAATACTTTTGAGGAGATGTTTAATTACCATTTTTGGAAGGAGTCTCCAGGGTTAGTGCTTTGTAATAGTTAAAGGTCAAGTTTTACCTTTAAAATCACTCAGTAGAC
Organism: Hemibagrus wyckioides; assembly: GCF_019097595.1. Taxonomy (NCBI): domain Eukaryota; kingdom Metazoa; phylum Chordata; class Actinopteri; order Siluriformes; family Bagridae; genus Hemibagrus; species Hemibagrus wyckioides. The sequence continues at coordinate 8,155,858 of NC_080738.1, read as the reverse complement.
AGTAAAGTTTGATTATTTTCTCTAGTTAATGTTGACCTTTATGGCATTTGGCAGACAGATTTGGCTGAGCAATTAGATAAAGCTCTGAAATTCCCATCACTACACGAATACATTTCTGGCATTTGGTAGACGCCCTTATCCAGAGCAACTTCTCATTTTTTCATACAACTGAGCAATTGAGGGTTAAGGGCCTTGGCTCAGGGGCCCAGCAGTGGAAGCTTAGTAGAACTAATTAGCTCAACAACTTAAACACTAAGCTACCACATTCCCAGAAAGCCATTGAATAAATTGCTACTTGACCTATAGACCATGTATAAATGAAACCTTAGAGATGTATGTGTATGATGTAAACGCACGATTTTCTTTGGTCCCGTGTCCTGCATGGACGAAATGCCCTGTCTCTTCAGGTATTCTTCAATCTTGTCGTCGTCTATGGAATCCACCGGAACGCTGCGCCACAACTTCTGAAACTCTGGAGATCACAGAAACACATTCATTAACAACTGTATGGTTCAGTAGATTACTGGTAGACCGAGATATATAGGGAGATTTCCATGTACCATTTATACACAAGTTAATTCCAGTCCACTAATTTGATCAGACAAGCGGAGTGCTGATTTTGCCAAGAGTGCATTTAAATCTCCTTTTCTTGGTTATTTAGACGTCATTGGAGAATTAATTAGAAAACTTTGAATATGAACTTCACAGAAAAACAAACGCTTAAGTGCATAGCAAGGAGAAAGTTCCAGAAAAGTGAGGAAGCTGATGCCTCATGCAGCGGGATGAGATTAATCAGATTTCTTTAATGAGCGAGACAGTTTTGGATTTAGATTTGGATCAGTGTAATGATAGGAAACCCAATCATCAGCACGTCCTGGATGATGGATTAACTTCATCTGAGCAAAGACGAGCAACTGAGCAGCAGCAAAGCTGATGTTTCTCTACAAGACTCCATAAAACCTTAAACTTGTTATATTTACACAACGTACCTCAGAAACGACGTTCATGAGTTGTGTATGGAGCGATTTCTAGGTTACTAGCGTCACTCACCTTCATCTACTTCGAAGTGACAGTGTTTGTCGTTGTAGAAGAGAATCTTTTTCTTGTCAGGTCTGGACACGAATATGATCTGATCTCCAAGAGCCTGCACACAAACAGAACAAACATAGAAAAATATATTAGGCCTCAAACCTTCATATCACCACAAGACCAAAAATATAAAAAGAACTGCATCAGTCATGTTGGCATTGTGGAGCTCAGAGAAGAGTTCTTCAGCTTCATTTGTATTATTTCTTTATTTATTGAGAATATATTTGGTTTGGTGTGTATAATGAGGAATCCTACCAAGTCATGTCCCTTGTATTTCTTGCCTAGTGGTGCCTGTTTGTGTCAAAAAGGCACATTTCTATTTAACTTCAGGATCTGTAAATTAATGAAAGCTAAGCAGTTATCAATTGATGTGTTAGAAGCAGGAAAAATGGACAAGAGTAAGGATTTGAGCGAGTTTGACGAAGAACCAAATTGTGATTTGTGATTGTGGATCAGAGCATCTCCAAAACTGAAGCTCTTGTGGGCCCATTTCTCTTAATATTTATTTTTATTTATTAAATAATAATTCATATGTTGTATTAGTCAAGTCCATAATGCACTGTGAGCTAAACCCCAGTTTAAAGTCGCCTCGTTTTCATAATTAAACCAATTAATTCTAATAATTAACAATAAATAAATAAAATAAATAAGGGATTTGTACTTTGATGGCCTTGGCAGAGTTGGGCAGCCCCTCCTCTACATCGTCCAGCAGCACTCCTCCTAACCCCTGCTGATCGTGCTTGTCCAGCAATCTGAGCAGCGCTTTCTTGTCCTTTAGATGGTATTTAGGTTTAAAGGCGTATTTCCCTTCACGCACGTCTATCTTGGGGTTACTTGCCAAGGCCTGGGAGAGGGGAACAGAAAGAGACACACACGAATAATTCCATATTTCTACCAGCAAGTGACCAGCCCAAATATCAGTGACCACCAGAATGGATTTCCGTTCAATTAGAATCACTCAATTTTATTAATTAATTATTTTAATTAATTATTAATAAATTAATTTTATTATTTATTTTTTAAGAGATCATGTGACTCCCAGCAAAATATACGATCAACTTTACAGAAAGAAAAGGAAACATGACAACTAGTCAAAGGTTTATTCAATACAGACCGCCACTTTGTTATTACTTTGGACTTAAATTAGCTGATTTTATTACATAAATAAATAAATAAATAAAAAATAAAGGAGAGATCAGATACAATACAATACATGATCACCAGAAATCATATAATTAAAACACAGACAAAATCTTGAAGCATGAACTGGGGATCTGGGATTTTTTGAAAACAACCTCAAAAGCATTTAAATAACCAGCGTAATATGTGAAGAGTTGCCGCAAACCTCATACTCTATTGTATTTTATTGCTTGTAATTTAAACACAGGACCAAGACTAAATATTCCCATGAGCACCTCTCCTGATGCGTGTGGTTGTCTTATTAGAGAGGTTTGCAGCAGATAGAGGACGAGTTTCCAACCTCACAGCGTTCGGATATTACAAGCAAGCAGTAACGTTATTCCATGTGGAATATCAGTCATAGTGTATGCACAGAGTCGTCAGAGTGTGGAAGATGCCCTCATGCAAGTGGACCAAGAAAATAAATAAATAAATAAATAAAAAATAAAGTAAAAAAAAATATAGTGGAGCTATATATATATATATTTATATAAATAAATAAATATTTATTTATTTTTATTTTTTTTCTTCTCTTTTTTCTCAGCTAGCAATCCCCAGAACTAGAACTTGTCAGCTCTGGGCTGATCCAGAAGATATCATCGTTGCAGGGAGGGGGGAAAAAAAATGAAAGAAAAGAAAGAAAGGAAGAGTGTGTTTTATTCATAAATTGTATGCTAAAGAGAAATGGGATGTGTTTTATATCACACCTCAGTCATGAGCCATTGCTTCTGCTTCAAGCCGATGTCCAAGAGCTTGGTCTCATCTAAAATCTCTTCCAGGGTTAGGGGATGAGTGTCTCCTCTCTGATGCCTCGTCTAGTGAAGGAGGGAGAGAGAGAGAGAGAGAGAGAGAGAGAGAGAGAGAGAGAGAGAGAGAGAGAGTGTATACATTCAGTTTTAATTAGTCTAGCTGGGGGACAAAAATCCACACTTGAATAAAGGCAAAGAAAGAAAGATTGACACTCGTGTGTTTATTCCTGTGTAAATACAAACACGAGCATGCACGAGCCTGATATACAACCTGGCATAAACTCAAACAGGATGCTTGGGTCTGATTCAGAGACTGCTGTCAGGCAGAAATCGGAGCTAAAAACACCTCCATCAACAAAAACACCTGCTGTTCTCCAGAGCACTAAAAGTCCATGCTTGCTCTGCGATTTACACACACGTTAAATCTACCTGCCTAATACTGTGGAGCTCCTTCTGGTGCTGCTAAAAGAGCTTTAACTCACTGAGGCATGATAGATGTTAAGCTGTGAGGTGGGACCCCTATGGATCAGACAAGTCTGTCCAGCACAAATCTCACAGATGTCCTTCCGTGGAATTTGGTAGTCCATCACGATTCTGCCCTCATCCTCATGCTTGCCCATTTTTCCTGCTTCCAACGCATCATCTTCGAGAAATGACCGCTGCCTTTCCATATAATAACCGAGATGATCAATATCATTCACTGTTATGGTGTATATAATTTTTTGTGTTTTATATATTTATTTCAGGACTTAACATGCACAGAATCTTCACAACGAATCTGATGGAGCTGAACCATGGAGCTGTGAGGCGACACCACCCCCGGCTGCTGCGCCTTGCCGCAGCACTTACAACATTTAACACGCAAAAGCATCCAGGATATTAGGTGCTACACTCCAGAACAGCTTTCTGCCCCAGGTGGTCAAATTCTTCAACAGCTACCTCAGCTAAGGCCATCTGTCTTCCCAGATGCCACATTTTCCTTATTATTTCTACACTGTATGTGCTGCTCCGCTCTCGCACGCTGTTGGTTATGCTGCATGTAATTTGCGCAGTCGGGCTGCTGAGCTTTGCACAGTTGTGCAGTCGAGTCGATCGTGATGATGCTGGTATTAATTACCAACGTTGGCCCTTGTGCACGTGAGTCTTGTCTCGTGCTCGGTGTCTTTATCGGTGGTTCATCAGAATGCGAAATTTTACATATTACCTTACACTCCAGTTCTGTACAAATCACAAACACTGATTTTATATATATATATATATATATATATATAGCAGGACACGGACATGATGAGTCGTTGGTGGTTATTATCTTTCACTCGTGTTACCTTCATGTAGTTGACGATTCGTGCCAGGACGCCGAATTTGTAGCCCGAGCTCCCAGAAAGAGCTTTGAGATTAAAGGATCCATTACTGGAGTCTGAAAAACAGAAGAGAAGAAATAGGTTAAAGAGCTGCAACAGCTGATCAGTGATGAATCACATAAACGAAATAGAAAGAAAGGTTCGAGACAGTTTTCATTTAAAACAGATCCCTGTGACTGAGACTCTGAAAAAAATAGAAGTTTAATTAAACATCTCTCTCATCATCCATCCCTCCCTCTCTCTGTTCATCTCTCTCACTATCTCCTTCTCCATCCCCCCCCTTGTTTTTCTCTGTCCACCTCTCTCTCTCTCTCCTTTTTGTCCACCTGTCTCTCTCTGTCGGTCTGTCCATCTCTCAGTCTCTCCATCTCTCTCGCTCTCTGTCCATCCCTCTCTCTGTCTTTCTCCCTCACTATATTTGCCTAGTAAATAAGAGACATGATTTCATTTCCATCTCTAGGGGGGGAAAAAAATGAAAGAATGTAGGATACAAAAGATCGTTTTTGTTAATCTTATTTTGTTGTGTGACTGTTGCAAACATTTAACACCTGATCTTTTATTAAACCATTTGCTTTGTGCATGTCTGTTGAAATAAAAAAAAAATAAATAAATAAAAAAAGTGAAGTGTTTTTTGTCCAGTTTAATGAGAAGACCATTGAAAACATGCCCCTATGAAATGCCATCGTCTGACGTTTTAGGACTGCAAAAGGGACACAAAAGGCAGATGCTTCTTGCTATGAAAGAAATAAGGAGGATCTCTTGGTGTGAAATGAACTAGAGGAGTAAAGCTAAAATCATAAAGAACAAAGAAAACAGAGGTTTGCTTCATACACCTGATATTGGACAATAAAACACATCACTTTCTGCTCAGAGCTACCCTAGCCCCACCGGAGCTCGGCCAATCGCGGCAGGCTTCATGCATTATTACTGAAGCGTGAGGTGTCGTAGCTGCTGATGGACGTAGATGCTGAGCAATGGTGCTGCAGCAGGAAGTGGCTGGGTGGGGTGAGGGGAAAAAAGAAACAGAAAGAGAGAGAAAGGGAGAAGGACGAGAGAGGGGGCGAGAGACGGATCAAGACGCGTGGGCAAACGCTTCAATCATCCTTCAGCTCAGATTCACAGGTACGGCTTTCTTTTATTTATTTATTTTTTTTTATTAGATTTATTACGCTAAACCACAACGGGGCTATGTGTAAGGTGGAACGCACAAAGAGATGACTCAAGCTCTCTCTCTCTCTCACACACACACACACACACACAGTTTACCAGGCAGAAAATAGACAAACAAATTCACATAGCCAATTCATACAACTGGTTTTCACAATCGACTGCAATATAATACACTGAGCATCGCATGCCTTCACTGATTTATTTATGAGTATTTGCTAATTTTGCTAACAGATTATTCCTAAGTGGCATCATTGCTGTTGCTTGATGTATAAATGCGCAGTGTTAAAAAAATAAATTAAAAAAAACAATAAGATGTGTGCGATTGCTAAAATAAGATTTTTATGAATCAGATGTCATCAATGCATTATATAAACCCATAAATCCAGACTGCGTTATATTAAGATGAAAGCAAATCTATGACTTTGTGCTGAAGGCAAGCCTTAACAAACTCCATACAACAAAACCAGCTTATTGGATGCTACACTGGGGTGGAGGAGGAGGAGGGGGGGGTCATCTGGGACTCAGGAAACAAGGAACCATCTGTCTGTGTGTGTGTGTAGAGATGTGTGTGGCAGATACATAGAGGAAGACAGACAAGATGGACAGTTAGATAGAGACGTGCTTTCGAAATCATCATCGCTACTAGGGCCAGTGTTCGATAGAGGGATGAGGCAAGCATACAAACACAGATCGGATTACACTGCTAACTAGATTACAACCTTTCACTCACACTGAACTGGCATCTGCACACACAAACACACACACGAGAGTATACAAGGGTAAGACGATACAAAATCACCAATCATGTGTTGTAGTAGTGTATGTGCACTGATCAGGCTTAACATTAAAACCACTTACAGGAGCAGTGAATATAAATGTTATTGGCATGAAGTTGATGTGTCGAAGTCAGGAATAATGGGCATCAGATGACTGGGAGCATCAGAGCATCTCCAAAAATAAAAAAAAAACAGCAGGTCTTGTGTGATGTTCCTGGTAAGCACAAGAGCGCTTCAGTGAAGGGATACCGGTGACCCAGTGATAAGGTCATGGATATGCAAGACTCACTGATGTGTGGAGAGTGAACGTTAATCTATCTGGTTCAATTATTGATCAAGTGAATCCTGGCTCTGGTAATAAAAGTGTCAGAACCTCCACGCTGTAAAGATGCAGAGCAGTCAGAGTGCTCATGCTAACTCCTGTCCACTGCTAAACGCTCCTACAGTGAACACCTGAGCATCTGAGCTGGACCAGGGAGCAATGGAAGGCGGCGGACTGGTCTGTTGAATCATGTTTTCTTTTAGATCACGTGTGTGTGTGTCGCTTATCTGGGAAAGGATGCATTATGGAAAGAAGGTGAGCCGGCGGAGACGGTGTGAAGCTCTGGGTAACGTTCTGCTGGGAATCTTTGGGTTCTGTCCTTCATGTGTTACTTTGACCCGAACGACCTACCTAAACATTGCTGCAGACCAAGTACACGTCACCATGGCAACAGTGTACCCTAATGACAGGACAACTTGCTCAGGAATAGTTTGAGGAACACAGCAGTGTGTTGAGATGCACTTCACATCTTAGAGGACTTAAAGGATCTGCTGATACTACAGCACACCTTCAGAGGTCTTGTGGAGTCCAAGAGGACTTCAGGGGTCAGGGCTGTTTTGGTGGCACCGATTTTTACTAAGAATTTCATTCAATTCATGATGACCACCCTAAAGTTTATTATTTTCCTTTAATGGCACATCCCCAATCAGTTCATTCTGACAATTTGCCAACAAACGTGATCCTTTTAACCATTTGAACAGACATTTTCACTCTCTCTTTTTCTCTGAATCTTTTCCTTTAGATCACTATGACCTTGTCCAGTAGCATCTCTGCTTCAGTGCAGCAGGTGTTCCCCTTCCATGACGGCTGGAACGTTGCCTGCTTTGTAATCCTCCTCCTCTTCATCTTCACCGTGCTCTCCCTCGCTACTCTGGCTTTCCTCTATGAGCTGCTCGACTGCGGCTGCTTCAACAAAACCAAGACCGCTCACAACCGACACAACACCAGTGACGAAATCGTATAGCCGTGGCAACCGCTACGGAAACACGCACCACGAATGACAGACTCTGGCCACAATGAGGCGTCAGAATACAGACTAAAAATAATGAACACATAATTCTATGACTGTGTGACGTCCTCCATGTGATGTAAATAACAACAGCATGCTTAAGTGGCATTTGTCCGTCTCAGCCGCTAATAAGAGTGCGCTAAATGTTAATATCTATGTAACGTAGACCGCGATATCCACAACACAGATGTTAAAATATCACGTCATTCTACACAAGAATAAGCAGCAGCAGCTTAAACCTTTAAAATCTTTCAGCCAATGAGCGTATTGTGTAAAATGATGCCGAGAAGTCTTTTACTTCATTTATTTATCTTTTGTTTTAGCATATCTGTGTGCACTCTGTCCCCCGATCGCACTCCTTTAAAGCCAACAATGATTTCTATATATAAAGTCGTTGCACTGTGAGCTCCATCAGTGCTGCACGCTGTGCATCATCCCCACTTGGGTGACTTTCGAGGATGGCAGTCATAGCTAATTTAGCGGATGATCTGGACACGACTGAGGCTGGAGTGGAACATGGCAGTTCATCTCCCAGGTCATTAGCACCCTAGGGGGGGATTTAAAAACAAAAAACAAACAAAAAAAAACACCCACAACAATAACAACCCTCCCAGCTGTGGTTCCTGTATGAAGAGCAACTCTGCTGAAAGACAAGATCTTTAAATTTTGCACATTTATTATATAGCTTTATTTATTTTCACAGTGTTTACCGTGTAGCCTGAAGCTGCGAATGTATTTTGTGCATGTCCGTGTGAGATCTGATTCATTCTTTGCTGTTGTTCGTCACTTAAATGCACTAATAAAACACATGATGTCCTGACTCTTGTAGACTAGCAACCTGTATTATGAAACGCTGAGGACTTCTTTTTGTAATAATACCAAATTAAACTGCCATGGTGAGACCCTTCATGTGTATCTTTTTGCTCGTCATGTCTAATGTTACTCAAAGGATTATTGGCTATCTAACTAGTATTCTCCACCTACATTAGATTAGGAACAAATTCTGTTCATTTTTATGTAATTATACTAAACAATATGTAACAACCTAAATAAGTAGAGCTATTTTAATATGTGAATAATAAATATTTTTAGTTTGTATCTTAAAAAATACAAAATAAGTCTAGAGAGAGCTCATGGATTGAGAAATTCTGGGCAAGCTCCAATATGGTGCCATGTTTTGGTTGCCAAGAAACAATTAATAAAGCGGTCACTATTATAGATTAAAACTAAATTATGACCTGGTTAGATTAAATACAGATGATTTTGCAAATCCAGACTCGTCACCTTCTTCGTCATCTGACTAGAGAGTTGGAGGATATTTGCTTCGCTTCATCGTTCATCCATACAAGCTTATTTGTCCCACTACTGTTTATATGAGGAGCGAAATAGGCATCCTAGACTGTCGTGTTCAGTTTCACAGATGGAAGGGAAGTAGGGGACGAGTGGCACACCTTAATAGAGAGCTCACTTTCTCCATCATGCTGTCAAAACGATAACTGGTGTTTTTATATACGAGAGTGATTGCACTGCACTCATGCAGATCATCGCCTGATCAAATGTTACAGAAAGGGAACTGCTCTGACTGTTCATGACTTGGATTACCCATCCTACAGACTACTGCTAAATTATTCAGCACCAGTGGCCAGTAGTTATCTAGTTTATTTCCACCCACATGGCCACTAACAGTTTATTCATGAACTAATAAAATCTCTCATGTACCGGCTGTTACTCAATTTCACTTATTCACTCCTTAATGGCTTCCCTCATGATATATTTTGAATATATCTCGGCACGCTCGGCCCTGGGCTGACCGTGTGATACCATTTGTTTATGACCTCAACTTATGACCGTGATGTACTTTGTTTTGTCCTAGAAACACAGACAGTTTCTTCTTCTGCCTTAGATAACCATTTTCATGATAAAACTCGTCAGTGAACGTCAACCAGCACGTACGTTTCTGCTGACGGTTTTTGTTTACCTACAGCAGGGGTGTCCAATCTTATCCGCAATGGGCCGGTGTGGGTGCAGGTTTTCATTCCAACTGAGCAGAAGCCACATCTGAGTCTACTGAAAGCCAAGATCAGTTGATTAGCCAGTTGGAATCAGGTGTGGCTCCTGCTTGGTTGGAATGAAAACCTGCACCCACACTGGCCCTTTGTGGATAAGACTGGACACCCCTGACCTATAGAGAACACCGAATATTACACCTTTTGTATAGATACTCCCTGTTCATCTCCGTCAATTTCAAAAGAGTGTTGCTAATCAATCAATCACTGTCTCTGTGTGGTTCTTTGGCCAAAAGCTTGCCTGATATCAGTAGCAGCATCGGCAGTAGCTTCTTCTCAGAGGGAACCTGAAAATTCATGAACACGATACAAAAAATAAATTCTATGGAGAATGCTTTCAGACTTTGACTTCTGCGATGAGGCTGAAAGAAAGATTAGCTTCTGATGACTCTTCCACGCAGAGCAAGATCGTGCAAAGAGTCACAGTTCTCCATCACTCCTGTCTCAGCCAAACCTTCATACCGCATATGGATATAGAGACACGAGCAGACTTTTCCTCGTCCTCCAGATCTTCCCTTCACTTTCACAGTTCCCCCTAAACTGCTATTTCAGATAGTGGAAACAGAACTGGGAGCGCTCTCATATTTTATAGCTATTGATTACATTCATTTTCATATCCATTGCTCTATGGGAGCATGTACGTGTTGAGTAATGAACTGGAATTGTTCCTCATAACAAGAGCCAACAAATCAATTAAGGCCTAATAAGATTCTGAGATCTTTTATCAAACATACAATAGCATACAGTAACATTTTCATACATTTTTTAATACTTTTCTGCAGAGATTATGTTGAAAAATCAAATGAATATGTGCCGAAAACATGCAGTGTGTCCAGGTTTTCAATATTCAAAATATACAAATATACAAAATTCACCCTCATGTGCTACCAAACATCTTTCTTTCAACCTCATCGCAGAAGTCAAAGGCTGAAAGCATTCTCTATAGATTTTATTTTTTGTATCGTGTTCATGAATTTTCAGGTTCCCTCTGAGAAGAAGCTGCTGCCGATGCTGCTACTGATATCAGGCAAGCTTTTGGCCAAAGAACCACACAGAGACAGTGATTGATTGATAGCACATGAGGGAAATTAAAGCAAATAAAGTTTAATTTAGTTATTGCACAGAGGGAGAGCCCCCCGTATCCAGGTCGGGGAAATCTCGTTCCGGAGATTCATCTCTTCTGGGGTTTTTTTTTTGCACTTTTAATCACAAACTTATTCAATGTGTGTTGCCTTTTCCTTCCTAGCATAACTGTTCTAAAATGATTCATTAAATTTTCATTGACCATGTTCGTAACAGTTTTGTTTGGACGGTACAACTCAAGGAAACACTGGACATCACTCCACTTTTCCATTTCTCAAGACCGAAATCAAAAACAGACTAAACGTGGGTGGAAGTGCGTGGGAGATGTACAGTACCCTACAATAACAAGATGGCGGCCCCCATATGCACCCACATGAGATGAGCGATTGCCCGCATTTTTCAAATTTTGGCCATCGGACCATGTTCGTGAATCAAAAATGAGTTTGTGAATCAAACAGCATTTTTATATATATTTTTGTTCGTGGGTTAATGTGTTCATGAATCAAGGTCCTACTGTATAGGGAAAAGGTGGCGTAACATTGTGTCCCTTATCCATATCTACAGTATTGACCAGTCTGGCACTGGCCCCGGGATACATGCCTACATTTTCCTCAACAGTTCACAGCCCCAAGAAATTTCTAGGCACGACAGTAAACCTGGAATGGATGAATGTCGCCCTCTGTGCAAATTAAAGTCATATGATAATGTGAGACGTAATATATGCTTGACATATTGACAGACACTCACACACAGCATGTGACAGCCTAACCTGTGCTGTTTTTAGATCCTGAAGAGGAATCTTTATCAGGTTTGCTCTTCTTTTTCTTAGAAGAGCCAGAGGCTTCGGAGGACGCCGGTCTCTTCTCTACTGCCGGAGTGGACAGTGCCCTCTTCTTAAAGAGTTCACGCTCTCTCAACAGTGCAGGGTCCATCCTACACACAAACAGCTGTATTAGTTCATAGTGGATAGACAGTTAGGTGTAACTATAACAGCATGCTGGAATATAGCACAATAGCACATGCTAGACTTGAAGGTACAAACGTATAGCTTGTAATTGGAAACATTTTTTTTTATATTAAGCAAATTCTGAAGCTCATCTAAATCACCTTTCCTAAATGTTAGAAGTTTTAAGTTACAACAGTATCTATTGTGGCTGTACGCTAAGAAAAAGTCGATTCAGAATCACGTATGAAAATAGTTATTCGATTCCATACGTTAAGGAGTCGACACCGAGTCGATTCCAAGTGATGTACGAACTTATGAGCAGAATCAATTCCATTGTTGAGAATCGACTCCACATCTTTACTAAATGTTCAGAATCGGAGAATCGACTCCTAGCTTTTCTTATGAGGCCTAACAACAAAGACTACATTTAACAATAAATTCTTGTTTAAGTGTTATTAACGAGCTGTTATTAACGAGTAAGATGGCTTACTTTATAAGTGTATATATATATATATGTTTAATTTCATCATCATAGTTCGATAAAGCTATTAGATTAATCCTCACCTCTATGAATAGGAAACCAGCTATAAGCTTTACTATAGGAAGCACTTCACAGGAATGAAGCTAAACTCCTCCGTGCTGCTTTTCACAGTTTTAAAAATCCCCAGAAGAATTTAACCTACCTGCTTATCCGACAATGATCTTCCCTTGACAGAAAGACCGGTTATATTCGACTTTTAATCCGTAGATCATTGGCTGCCTTTGGGTTTAATTCAGTTCGGCATTGTAACTGTCAACGCCACAGGCTAGCGACGCTAACTACATACAGCCTGGCAGGACTTCCGAGAAAAAGGCGACGCCGCACTTTTTCTTTGTTTCTCCTACTATATTCCGCACCCGTTTTCGGACAAAGCTTGTCTAGGATTGGTCCGTAGTGTTTGATTTCCTCGACTTGGATTGGATAAGAGGCTACGAGCACGAATCCGTAGCCAATCCCTTTAGAAGAAGGCGGGCTTTGTAAAATGCGGGTAGGAAAAACAACTGGGTTATTTTACTTCACAAACTTTACACGCAGTGCGCCACCTTATGCCCTGGAGTTTTTTTTTTTTTTTTTAAATAATATATATTTGGAAACATCCAAGTTTTCATAACACAACTATTAAGGAAATAGTTAAATCTGTGTGCAGAGCCGTCTTCAAATAAACAAGACAAAATTGGCTCATATCCATGTAAATGTAACGTACTCCATGTAATATGCTCCATACGTTAGGGGGCGATAGAGAGCTTTAATTGCACATCAGCTTCACACAGGCGTAGACTGGGGCTTTTTTTTGGGGCTTATGTTGCGTTGTACACCTGTAACTCAGGTTAATAAGAAATGGCAGCTGTTGAGGCTCGTAAAGTCATTATTTATGGAGGGAGAGGAGCTCTGGGCTCCAAATGCGTTGAGTATTTCAGATCTAAAAACTGGGTGAGTAGATCAGACTCCAGCTCCACGCATGCTCCTGAGCTGTAAGAGCAAGTGAGCTGTTAAACTTTTATCACAGCAGATTAACACGACTGTTCATTAAACTGCATGTAGACCATTTTATATGATTAAATAGCAATGCATTCAACTGTCACATTCAAAGTGATTCAGCTACATAGTATTTACAACCACTGGACTACTGGTTCCACTGGTTCCCCTGAATGGGATGAGGTTTCATCACCTTGTCTTTCTCTGTCTTTTCCAGTGGGTTGCCTGCATTGACTTAAATGCAAATGAAGAGGCGGATTCCAACATAACTGTTCAGATGACAGACTCCTTTAATGAGCAAGCAAACAAAGTAAGAGATAGCACAAGAGCTGTAATAATAGCTTTCATTCAGACTAGTGCCTTGTTCTAGTCTCTGTGTGACAGAAAAGTCTCTGTGTGACAGAAAAGCTGCATGTTTAATATCCATGCATTATGTATAGTGGATTAAAAAAAAGTCTATTCACTGCCGTTAAAATTGAAGGTTTTGTGATGTAAAGGAACGAAACAAGTAAATGATGACAACCGAGATGAATCAGATGTGTAAGAACCTGGGTTTGACCCTGATTGGTTAATCCTGAGGCACAGGCATGTTATAAAATTTTTCTAATGGTTTTTATTTGGAGTTTGTTGTTGTAACACATTAAGGCTGGAAAGAGCTCTGATTAGATTCAATTTTTTTTTTTTACATTATAATTACCCACCAACTGAATAGACTTTTTATTTTCACTATACATAGTTTTGTTTCATTCCTCCTAGCCACCAGGGGCAGTAAGAGTCACCAGGAGATCTTCATGTGCATGCATGCCATAATAAATGAGTAATTATTCGCAAGAAATACAGCACTCCTTTATTCTTTATTCTTCCAAACTATACACAATTTACACTGGAACCTCGGCATACGAATTTAATTGGTTCTGGAGGCGAGTTCTTAGGGTGAAAATTTGTTTTGCGAAATGAATTTTCCCATAAGAAATAATGTAAATGCAGATAATCTGTTTGAGCCACCCAAAAATATGACCAATACGAAGCGTATGTAAACTGTGTGGCTGCTTACAAAGAACTGACCCAAGCCAAGCATTCCGTTTCAAGGCTTCTCACAGGAAGTCGTGCCACCAAGCTTGGGCTAAACATGGAACAGACCCGGATAAATGGAAGGGGTTGCATCAGGAAGGGCATCTGGAGTAAAACCTGTGCCAAATCAAATATGCGGACCAGAGGATTTGTTGTGGCGACCCTAAACAGGGAGCAGCCGAAACAACAACATGCTTTTTGGAAGAATATAACTAATTATCACACTATCCGGTGTCACAAAGAAGACAAAGAGTTCCCTATTGGGTCTGGTACCTCTCAAGGTTTCCTCCATATGTCATCACAGGGAATATTTCCTTGCCATTGTCACCTCTTACTTGCTTATTGGGGATCCAAATCTAGCCATCTGAACACAAGGGCCTCTGTCACAGTGGCCTTGAATGCCCTTACATGGACGTTTTTCTTATGCAAGCTGTGTTCACTTCATCAGCTGGACCTTGCGCATTCCGTTTCCAAGATGCTAACTTTTCACCAGGGAATTCCAAACAGCATCTAGGGGTATGTGAAGGGGTATATGGGTGCCAATGCGGCACATTACAACCCCATTGATACCATCTCTCTGGGGTCTAAGGATGAAGAGGTTTGCATGGGTCTTCTGCCTTGTGCTGGAGTCATTTAGTCCATTCAGGATGCTTGCCTTGTATGCTTTGGTGGCAAGATGACTCTGGGGTTGAATCTAAGATATCCCAAGATCATATCACCCAGCCTGGTAAATCAATCTACTGACCTTGCAGACATAAGCCTGCAGAATATTCTTTGTATTCACCTTACGGTATTTTATAGACCAGGGGTATCTATCCTCAGAGGGTCGGTGAGTAATACAATTAAGCAGGAGCCGCACTTGCTTCCATCTGTTTAATAAGTTCATCTAGGTTTTCAGTAGACTTAAGTGTGGTTGGAATGAAAACCTACACCAACACCAGCACTTTCCAGATGTTTTAGACTGATACTCAGACCAACTGTTCCTCTGCACATAACAATTTCCAATCATATGTTCAAGAGGAGGCTGGTCCACCCACTGGGTGATGGATGTTATCACCATGGCCTAAATCATGCACAGGTTCTACAAGGTTAGCATTGCACATTCCAGTGGTATGAGTGTGGAGATCATTTCAGCAGAACTTTCAGAGTGAGTCCTGGTGATTCTTACCATCCCTGTTGGGTGAAATAGAACGCAGTTATGTATGTAACGATCAATCTATGAACCTGGGAACTAGCAAGGTGCGAATCCATATGATAATGCAACATTATGTGTCATTAGAAACGAGCTCTGGCTTGTTGAGAAGGTAACAGCATGATTTATTATTACTCAGGAGGTATCTAGATTCTTACTGGCCTTTATGAATATCAGCAATCTATCGAACAAGCTTGTATACATGATAAGTATTCTACACTCAAATGTGATTATTCCCTAAGGTTACAGCTGATGTAGGAGAGCTGCTGGGAGATAAAAAGGTTGATGCAATTTTGTGCGTGGCTGGAGGCTGGGCAGGAGGAAGTGCGAAGGCCAAAAGTAAGTAACTACATATTTTTTGTTAAATCTAATTAGGAGTGATCACATTCAGATGCAACATTGTTCTTCAACTGCTATACTGGTAAGCATTGTAAAGGAGCAGCTTTGACTCTTTCTATCCCTGTCTCCCATCTTTAGCCTTGTATAAGAACTCGGACTTGATGTGGAAGCAGAGTGTGTGGACTTCCACCATCTCCAGTCACCTAGCAACCAAACACTTGAAAGAGGGGGGTCTTCTCGCACTTCCAGGAGCCAAAGCTGCACTAGGGCCGACCCCAGGTATAGACAGTTGGATTGTCCTGAAAAACTAAAAAAATGAGAAAGAACTAATACTCTAATGCTGCTGGACTGGAAATAGAGAATAAAAATAAAATGCTTGTGGGAGGGTTTTTTTTGTACAGAATGCAGCTAAGTAACATAAAATGTTGACCTGGTTGACTGTAAAACATGCAAGCAAACAAACTTCAGTATCGTATGTATATGCAACTAGCTCTATGATATTTTTAGAAATCCCTGAGGCGTTTATGCGTGGTACTAAGGACTGACCACACCTCTCTAGTGTGTGCTTGAGAAAATGTATAAGTAAATGTGTCCAGATGAGCATGTTATGTCTTTGAGAGCTGCCTATCAGTTGGGCAGTTGCATCCAGATAGTGACCCTATAGCAAATAAATACCTGGTTGACGATCTGACTGCTATCCGGTCCAAGTAACACTGCAAAGCATGTATGGGGTATCCACTGTGATGGCTCAAGCCGACACAGTTAGTATGGATGGGGACTTGCTGCTGGAGAAAGGTCTATGAAGAAAAGTCAGAATCCTAGGAATTAGACAATGCATTGGGTCCAGCCAAATAGCTGAAAAACTATTTGCGGAATAATTTCCACTTAAGGGTATAAATGGCCCATTTTATACTGGCCATGTGTTTCCTGCAGGATTACATTACTCACTTGGTTATTCAACAGAGATACTAGACCAACAGACACAGGTACCCTGGCTAACATGCCAAATCCTGCCTTGAATTGGCGATGAAGCGATGCCTTGGTGTAACATCCACATCCAAGTTGCTGACTCATACAAGTACAAGCGCTAAGGATAAATTTGCGGTGGGGCATCTTGTCCAAGCCTGTTGTGGGAGAATCACAACCGTCAATGTGTTGACTTGGCACTGGCAAAATGGTTCACCTGTCACTCTACTCCTAGATCTGGGTTACCACCTCCCCTAGACAATGCGTCAGTCACACCATTGTACAGTCTAGCAGAAATGGCCAGGCATGGTAAAACTACCTGATGCTTGATTTCTGATGATGGTGGATCAGTTGGTTAAAGCTCTGGGTTATTGATCAGAAGGTTGGATGCTGCCACTGTTGGTCCCTTGAGCAAGGTCAATAACCCTTTCCAGGGGTGCTTTATCAGGGCTGCAGTCCGACCCCAGCTTTATAAGATGGGTTATGCCAAGAAAAGTAGTTCACAATTGTTATTTTAGCTGTTTCCACACATTGGAGTTGAAATTAATTAATAAATATAGTCTCAGTGCAGACTTAATGTAGTCCTCCCTGTATTTTATGGAAACTGCTAGTGAAGTAGATTCATTGGAAAGGAACCCACAAATGTTTTAAGGAAAGGAAGTGAACTGTTCAGCAATGGCCAAGTATCTAAGTACCTATAAATTTATGATCGTTATTTTTGCCAATTACTTTTGTTCCCTTAAAAGAGGAGGGTCATATATAAAAAAAAAAGTGCCACAAATTCTCTTAAATAGTACCTTGATATTCACTATATACTGTATACTGTGGTAGACAGCTAAAGTAACAGCATGTGGTCTACAAGGCCAAAATGACCACTCTAAATTCCAGCTTATTTTTGTGTTTTGAACTCACCCCAGGAGGCCGCATGCCTCCAATACTCAGGAGGAACCTCGAAGACTCTGAGATTGCGAAGGAGGAACTTGTGGTGATTATCATTCTCCAGGAGTTGACTGTTTCCAACTGGACTTCTGTTAGGAATGCACTGCACCACCAGAAAACTAATGTTTAGGCTTCCTTTACTGAGACAAACATTTTACATTCAGTGACATTTGAGGTCTAGTAACTGGCTGATGTTCCACACCTTGAATGCCTCCAGTTCTGTGGGGATCATTGATATAGCTGCTTTCATCTGCTTAATCATCCTCAGCAGACTGGTTGGAGATAGTGGTGATTTGCAAAACACTGAGACTGAACAGACAGAGAAAGGAGGGTTGTGTGTTTTGGCTCTTTTGTGGGGGCAAACAGGAGTCATTTATCAAACTGTAGCAGTATTTTGATTCCAGTGGCCATCACTGGAAACAAGGTCACCTGTATAAATAAGTGTTGCATAGATCTGTGCATGTAAACCAGTCCTGTGGCTGCTCGGCTTGAACTTCATTTGCATATGAAACAGGAACTGGTGTAGTTAGTATTCAATGAGCAATGTTTTAGCTGCCCTTTTGCCAACATCTGCCCTCTGTGACATTATAAAACAAAAAAACAGATCTAATCTGATATATAATGTCCTCGGGAAAAACGCTGGTGTACTAACAACCAGACATCTAAGGCAGCTAAGGACAGAGCTATGAGAAAAATCCTAAAAACATGTAAGTGATATCACCAACAACCTCCACAGGATTGGTGTGAAGCTATCACCATCCACCATTTGAAGAAGACTTTAAGAGCAGAAGGTCAGATTGCAATTCAGAAAGAATTGCCAAAAGACAACCAAGATGAACCTCTACCAAAGTTCTGGAAAGACCAAAGTATGGAGAAAGAAATGATCTCCTCATGACCCAGAACATACTAGCTTATCTGGGAAATTTGGTGGTGGTAGTGTCATGGTTTGCATGACTCTTCATTGAACCTAGATGACTGGAGCAAAATGCATTCAGAAGTCTACAGAAACATTCTGTTTGCATCTAATGCATCCAAAAAGCATCCAATCTAATGGGGTGGAACTTCATTAAACAAGGGGGAAATAAGGGGAAGGCTTTAGACTGGCCAAGTCAATCACCATACCCAATATTAAGTGTTGTGTACTATATTTACTTTCTGCCCTAATGCTTTTACTCTCCTAAACATTGAGTGGTTTGCCACTAAGGCTAGCGTGTTGTAAGTTGTTTAATGGCAAATGAAAGCTTGAAGTCCAATCTGTTGTCTTGTGTTCGTCTTTGGATCTCAAACCCAAATGTCTTCATGGGAAAGCAATTGGCTTTGCCATTGCAATGCATGTATAATCTTGAATTTATTGATAAATGCTTATTACAATGATCAAAATTAGCAAAATGGCTGATATATTGGTTAGTTTTTTACTTCTTGGTTAGATCTTTTCTTCCCTGCTTTCTCTCCGTAGGAATGATCGGTTATGGCATGGCTAAGGCTGCAGTACATCAGCTGTGTCGGAGTCTCGGTGGCGACAAAAGCGGTCTTCCTGCTGGAGCCGCCGCAGTAGCTATCCTGCCGTGAGTAAATTTCATTTGAAAAGCATATATAAAAGAAGACCATAACACTTGGGATAGTTTGGATGACTTGCAGTGTTGTTGGTTGGTCTACTGAGAAAAACAATGTAAAAATATATTTATAAATCACACTGACCTGGCATAACATTATGACATGCTTAATATAGTGTTGGTCCACTTTTTGCTGCCAAAACAGCCCTGACCTGTCATCTGACACCTTTCTATCAGAACCAGCATTAACAACTTCAGCAATTTGAGCAACAGTAGCTCATCTGTTGGATCGGATCACACGGGCCAGCCTTCACTCCCCACGTGCATCAATGAGCCTCAGCCGCCCATGGCCCTGTCGCCGGTTCACCACTGTTCCTTCCTTGGACCACTTTTGATAGATACTGGCCACTGACCACTTCAGTTTTGGAGATGCTCTGATCCAGTCGTCTAGCCATCACATTTTGGTGCTTGTCAAACTCACTCAAATCCTTACTCTTGTCCATTTTTCCTGCTTCTAACACATCAACTTTGAGGACAAAATGTTCACTTGCTGCCTAATATATCCCACCCACTAACAGGTGCCATGATGAGGAGATCATCAGTGCTATTCACGTCACCTGTCAGTGGTCATAATGTTATGCTCTTTCTTAGCATACACACAAGCTTTATTTATTTGTGCTTTAAACTTCCTTTCCATTTACAACCCAGACATGATTCTGAGGCATGTTTTTCTTTTCACCTCATAAAGATGTTAGTTGCATATTCCCCCAGTATTGGAAATTCATTGTAATCCAACTGAAACATTTACAAAGAGTATTTTATTTATATTTTTTCAGCAACTGGTTCAGACCTTTGTGGTGTTTTTTTCTTTTTCTTCAGTAATGTAGTTTTCTATTATTTGTAGTCATGCTATAAAATAGTGAAAACCCCAGTTGAGCTATAAACGTGTACGGATCTCTACAGTCTAATTCGTAATAGTCTCTTTTCCACTGGTCTGAACAAGAAAACATGCTTTCAAAACACTCAGCATGTTTTTAGCAAGGTTAGCTGACGGCACTCAGTGTGACTGAACCGTGCAGATGGATGGAGGTAGGAAATTATCCATTCTCATTCGGTATACAGTAAAAATGGAAACACATACAAATGATACATATTAAGACGGACTAACAGCAAATTCAAAAGCACTAAAAAGAAGGAAATACAGGCCAGATATAGCATTTTTAAGTAAACTGTGCAAATGATGATCATAAACCTTGTGTTATATTCACTCTTTGGAGCTCTTTATATAGTTTAGGTCAAATTGGGGTTTTAAATGTGCTACAGAAATTAAAATAAAAAACAAAACAATAAAAGGGCTTTACACATATTGTCTTTATCTCAATCCCAAAATAATATACGTAGATAATACAGTATTTGTGATTTAATGTTTGCAGATAACATTTAACAGTGAAAGTGCCATTCGTTTTTATGATAAATTTATCATTTATAATATAATTGTTTTAGGGATAAAATAAAATAAGGATAAAATAGTTTAATAATTTATTTTTATTTCTATTTATTTATTTATTTTTATTTATTTTTCCCCTCTCCTTTCTCTGTTTATCTTCTTTCGTAAAGCTGCTTTGAGCCAATGTCCATTGTAAAAGGCGCTATACAAATAAATTGAATTGAAATCATTTATGTATCAAAATATACTATACTAAAGACCTTGGTGGCATAAGTCTAGAAAAAATTTTTTAAATAGAACGATATTTCAGTGTTTCCGACCGCGCAAAATGTCATAAAAAGATGGCATAATTTCCCTTTATGCAAACATGACGAGTTAATCCTGATTTTCTTCTTTCAGAGTCACCTTGGATACACCCATGAATAGGCAGTTCATGCCAGATGCTGATGTCACTTCCTGGACACCACTGGACTATGTAGCTGAGTGAGTATGCTCTGTTTCTATGTCCAGCTGTATGTGGACATCTGATCACGACACCCATATGTTGATTCAGAAGGCTTGCCATTCACGTGGAACTGGTTATAATAACTGTTATGAATGATTGTGGAATGTTTCTTGGGGATTTGTGACCATTCAGCCACAGAAGCAGTGGTGAAATTGTCAGGTGAGGAAACCTGTGGTGCATTTGATCTCAAACATATTCACGAAGGTTGAGGTTGAGGCTCTATGCAGAACATTTCAGTCTCTGTTTCCAAACAAATCTTGCCAAATTGTGGCTTTATGGACCATTTTCATGCTGAAACAGATTCAGGCCTCTTCGTCCCAGAGAAGGGAAATCCTAATTCTGGGCTGATGATCAGGTGTCCACATACTTTTGGCTTTATAGAGTATCTACCCGCATACTATCAAATTGATTGGAAGATATCTGTTAATAATCATATCTTATGTCTACTAATCATATCTTACTCTCTGGGTATTAAAGTTTCCTTCTTTGCCTCCTGAATAGGTTTGGGTTTTGTATATTTGGGCTGCTGAGCTCAATCTGGACTGTAGTGCAAGCAATGAAAAGTTAACCAGCATGAGTGTACTTAAGTCTATAAGCTTTAATTTGGTTTTAAAACTGATGATTAAGACCAAACCCTAGGGTCAAGAGTCATTTGTTGTACAACATGCATTATCATGCTTGAGCTTGTCTATCCCCATAGCCATCTGCTATTCCAGTGATCTAGTGATAGCAGGGGATCATGTAAAAGACTGTTACTTCTGTCTGATATACGACTCTGACTTCTTAACTTGAAAACAAGTCACCATAGAGCATGGAGGAAGTTATTGAAGATGCCATGCTGAACGCGACTGAAATGAAAAGAGATTCTGATCCACATTTTGAACCATTTGCGAGTCCTAAGCTTCATCTGGTAACACAGACTGACTTGGTCAGGGACAAAAAGCAGAGTCACTGGGATCAAGGCTGCACCGAAGTGGTTTGCTCCATCTTACAGCATCAATTGGATGCTGTGGAGTCATGTTTTCAATATGATAAGCTCTATCATGATCATTTAAAAAAACATTCATCCTTAACAAAAGTAATATATTTTTTTAGAAGTTGTTCAGCTGACCTGGGCATTAAAGCTAAACCGAATAACCTTGTCTTTTAGGTTGTTGCACAAGTGGGCAATGGGGGAGGAAAGACCACCATCGGGCACCCTGATGCAACTCGTTACCACAAACGGCAAAACGGAGGCAACACCTGTTTAACCCTGTGTGTGTGTGTGTGTGTGTGTGTGTGTGTGTGTGAGAGAGAGAGAGAGAGAGAAAGAAAGAAAATAAAGGTAAAAAGAACAAGAGATTAGACAGATTTCTTTGAAACCGGTCTATATACGAGTTGTTAAATTCACTACACTCACATCCATTTTAGAAAATAAACATATACAATTTGCAGGTCTTACAAAGTGAGCATATTGTTGGCATGGGATGTATAACACAATACATTTCTGAATTTTGATGATTTGATTCATCTTGAAATTGGCGGCACGGTGTCTTAGTGGTTAGCACGTTCACCTCCAGTGCCCTGGGTTCGAGTCTGGTTCCCGCTCACTGTGTGTGTGGAGTTTGCATGTTCTCCCCGTGCTTGGTGGGTTTCCTCCAGGTGCTCCGGTTTCCTCCCAAAGTCCAAAGATATGCTTCTAGGCTGATTGGAGTCTTTAAATTGCCCATAGTGTGTGTGTGTGTGTGTGTGTGATTGCGTGAGTGAATGAGTGTGTGTGTGTGCCCTGCGATGGGTTGGCACTCCGTCCAGGGTGTATCCTGCCTTGATGCCCGAGATAGGCACAGGCTCCTTGTGACCTGAGGATAGATCGGATAAGCAGTACAGACAATGAAATGATCTTGAAATTTTAATATCAGTGTATTTATCCCATATCCCCAGTTCTCACTCTTTCTAATCAAAATGTAGTCATATGCTGTAACGTTTCTGCTTTTGAACACTGGGGGGCAGCATTGAGTCGCTTGGATTCCGTCTCCACACTGATTACTGCTGTTAACAGCTTTTATTGAATATTGTCTAGAGTTGTAAAATGTATATAAAATCAACATTACACCTAATAATTAAAGATCATTAAAACATGAAGTATGTGATTGGTTTCTCTAATTGTTTCCACATTCCCTCCTACGTGAAGAAGTAGCATGGCGAGTATTTACACCTGGATTTTGTTTTAATTCGGAGTAATATTCCTTCTGGTGAACCACAGAATTGCTGTTTCCCCACAATATACATATACTCAGTTTTAATTAAACCAAAACACATATAATTAATGGTGTAATACAATAACTGAGGTGGATAATATGCTAATGCTAATTAGGGGCAGTGGTACCGCAAGTGGTTAAGGCTCTGGGTTGTTGACCAGAAGATCAGGGGTTCAAGCCCCAGCACCGCCAAGTTGCCAACTGTTGGGCCCTTGAGCAAGGCCCTTAACCCTCTCTTCTCCAGGGGTGCTGTATCATGGCTGACCCTGCACTCTGACCCCAACCCCCAAGGCTGGGATGTGCGAAGAAAGAATTTCACCGTGCTGTAATGTATATGTGACGATTAAAGGTTATTTCTAATGCTATCTAGTCTGCTACTGAGGTTTTCTTCAGCTTCTAGTTACAGTGTAATAGTTAATTTAAAGTTAGCTAACTTGCTAGCCAACATTAGTGTTCATAATTAATTTTGATGAGTTCACACGCTAGTTTTAATTCTATAAAGTAGCATTTAGCTGGGTTGAGGGCTCGCATGATGATTTTTAGAAAATGACACTTTAGTTTAGTTCATTTGCTTTCTAAAAAACACTTTTCTACTAGCTTTAAAATGGCTGCCGTTAACTAGTGTGCCAAAAATTGGATATTGGTTTTCATTACCCATGTTACAATTATCAAACTTGGCTAAAGATTTTGATAACACAACTGTAGGACTGCTAGTCAAGGAGTAGTTGGAAAAAAAGTGGACAATTATTAATCTTTTCCCTAGTTAAAGATAAAAGCAAAAAACTGATTCAGGACATCAGGTAAACAGAATTGCTGAGACAAGGTAGATTCAGTGAAGTCGTGACATGGTGCACTTTTCTTGGTGAATCCAAACACATACAAATCCGAATACGAGTAAGTGCACTTTCTTTATTTTATTCGAGAAATCAGAGCGAGACTAGTGGTGTGCATCGAAAGTGGGACTTGTCAAGCAGTCACATACGACGAAGCTCACCAGACAAAGGAAAGCCATGATCATTAGCACAAACTTGCCTCAGAGTGACATAGCCAGGAATCAATAGCGGGCAGATGAGGAAATATGCAAAATAAAAATCAAGCCATGATCTGCACAGTTATATTGATAAGTGTGACATGTTCATGCATTTTAGATGGATGTCAAACAATACTAGAAGGTGTGATGGCACAAAATCTTGCGTCAACCGATCATGTAATATTAATAACGCTGCCTTTATTGCAGTTTTACTGAAAATTATTCATATAAACTGATCAGCCATAACTTTAAAACCACTAACATGAATAACATTGATTAACTGGTTACAATGGCACCTGTCAAGGGGTGGGTTAAAATAGGAAGCATGTGAACTGTCAGTGCTTGAGGTTGATGTGTTGGAAGACGGAAAAAACAGGGAAGGATAAGGATCTGAGTGAGTTTTCCAAGGGCGATGGTTTGATGACTGGGGCAGTACAACTGTAGGTCTTGCAGGTTCCCAATATGCAGTGGTCACTACCTTCCAAAAGTGGTCCAAGAAAGGATAACCTGTGAACACGTGACAGGGTCAAGGGTCATTGTTGCCTAAGAGTGCCCATGCAGACCCCTGTCCATTGCACCTACAATAGGCACATGAGCATCTGAACTGGATGATGGAGCAATGGAAGAAGGTGCCTGGTCTGATGAATCACGTTTTCTTTTACATCATGTAGACGGCTGGGTGCAGGTGCGTCACTTACCTGGGGAAGAGATGGTACCAGGGGAATAAGGCAAGCTGCCAGAGGCAGTGTGATGCCCTGAGCAATGTTTTGCTGGGAAGCGTTGGGTCCTGGCATTCATGTGGATGTTACTTTGACATCTCCCACCTACATAAACATTGTGTAGGCCAAGTATGATAACAATATTGCCTAATGGCAGTGTCCTCTTTCTTCTTTTAGCACAGTAAAGCACCCTGGCACGCTGCAAAAAAACTTGTTCAGGAATGGTTTAAGAAACATTACAGATAGTTCAAGGTGTTGACTTGGCCTTCAAATTCTCCAGATCTCAATCCGATTGAGAATCCCTGCTGTAGTGACGTTGTTTTTGTTTTAAAAATCATTTCCAGGGAGTGTCAGCATTTAGACGATACCATTTTCTTCCAGTTTTTATCAATATAATTCCCCTATCATTTTCTTTTGTTGAATTTTTCCCTTTCTGTTGCATTTTCATTATCTTGATGCTCGAATGCTTTTCTTGGCCCAAAGACAGCAAGCAAAGGCCATCCACATTAGATCTGTCTAAAATAATTTCAACAAATCTTCAGCTAAGGCACGTTTAACATTCACTCTAGCTTGTTCAGTGTATTGAGTGCAAGATGATTAGTAATTTTTTTCTCTGTTGGTTAGTAATAGCTTTATTTATGATAAGTGTGTAATAGTTAGCTCTCTGACAGAGAAGATTGCAGCATTAGAGCTCACAGCAGCACATTAAGATGCTTGGCAAGATTGAGAACAGTGTAGTTTAGCATAGGAGTCTGGATACCATAGCGTAGTCAGCAATCCCCCAACTCTGACTTTAGAGACCTCACAGCAGGGCAAATGGGTGACAACTCGGCAGAATAATTGCAAAGCTAAGTCAAACTTTGTAAGGCTCACCCACGGGAGCACCGCTTCTCTTCACTTCATGTGTCACGAAGCTTGGGGTATAGGAGACATCTTAAAGCATGAGAAATATACTAAGCCTTTATAACCACCAGCGGCACAAGTCAGGTGTATACCAGGAGTCAGGGCACTGGATATAAGCAGGTAATCTTTGGGTGCTTGGCAAGTATTGGTTTTCAAAAATTGTTTTTCACATAAGAGCTAATGATATGTTCTCCCACACCATCCCTTCACTGGCCTCTGGTAGCTTCACACATTAGATTCAAAACACTGACGCTTGCCTACAAAGCCAAGAATGGACCAGCACCATCTTACCTCAAAACACTTATTACTCCTCACACTGCACCTCACTCCTTCAGATCCACTAGCACTGCTCGACTGATCCCACCATCTCTCAGGGTACAAAGTAGATCTACATCAAGTCTCTTCTCTGTTCTGGCACCGAGGTGGTGGAATGAACTTCCCCTAGCTGTCCATATAGCCAAGTAATGGACCGTTTTCAAATGACGGATGAAGACCTACCTCTTCCTGGAGCACTTATACTAGCTTGTAGTTAGGCAGATGGTATCCGAAATCTGTGACCTGTGCTTCCTATAGCAGCACATATACTAAATCTGTGACCTATGGTACCAGTGTTAATGTATTCATTGATATCGAGTTTTCAATGCACTCTTATATGTCACTCTGGATAAGAGTATCTGCCAAATGCCAGAAATGTAAATGTACATGATATACAGTACATCTTATAATAATTTGAGTATTTTCAAAGGCAAGACTGGCATGTTAGGTTGGGAGATATCCATCCCACTTGGGAAGGTGCTGCACTTAAAGCATAGCTCTTAGTCTTAGAACAGGCCTTGTTAATCACTGACAATCCAGAGCCAAGGCCTGAAAGAAGACAAGCAGACTAAAACAACTCTCTGTTGTGTAAACCGTCTGGGTTTAAAAGAAACTTTGAGAAAGTTATTAATAATGATAAGCTAGACATACGTTCAATCTGTTTAAAGTTCTTCATACTAGAGCCCAAAACCCAAGGCCATATTCTGAAGTCCGTCATGAATTTGTGGATCTCAACCCTGGTTGTTTCTTTAAACCAAACATTTATTGTTGGAGATTTTAATATTCATTTTGATAACCCAGAAAACCATCTGAGAACAATTGTTGTGTCCATTTTATATTCAGTACATAATTTTAATCAAAACATTATAGGACCCACTCATAATGGTGGCATATGATGTATGCTTCCTGTGAGTAAAAGCTAATAATAAACAAGTTTCTAGCTTGATGCCACTGTAGCAAAGCCAGATGAGAGACTCCAGTTTAATAAAGTTGAGGAATGTGTAACTACTTTGTGTGATGTGTACTTCAGTCAAAAGGTGCAGGCTCTTTATTGATACCTTGAATAATGAAGGCTACAGCAGAGGGCAGAGCTGTCTCTTACAAAGCCAGACAGTTTTGGAACAGACTTCAAGTTCACACTCATATACAATCTTAATGCATAAGTCTAGACTAAAAATATATATTTGTTTGGTCAAGACTTTTGTTCATGGATTATTTTTAGGTAAAGGAGCAGTTCTGGAGTGTTCACAGGTTTTTTGGTGAATGTTTGGATGCTGTCCCCCTCCACAATCTCACACATTCTCTCAGGTTTGTTGTTTGCAGAGTGGCAGGCTGCTTTATGTCCCAGGGCACGCTTAAGTGTGTTTTACTTCTGGCTCTCCTTTTTAGTTATGCAATCATAGTCTTGCCAGGGTCCCTGTTGCACTCAGCACACAATGTAGATTGTCTTTAACCATTATGTGATAATGAGCATACTGAATAGCCCCTCTCTCTCTCTCTCTCTCTCTCTCTCTCTCTCTCTTTCTTTCTCTCAAGCTATGCATGCTACTCCTGAGATACTGGTGATCCTCATTCCTACTACTCTCAGAGCATGCCTGAAACCCACTTGCTGCTGCTGAAGATGATGCCACATGGAAAGCCTAAAAAAAGTGGGATTTCAGTGGATGGTACCAGAAATCATGAAGATTACTGTATTTGCCACAAACAGTACGATGGGTTAGGACTAGGCAGTGGCTAGTCTCTCGGTGATATTCGTAAGTTGCTCATAAGTTACTGGTTACATAATTGCACCTTTTGACCATATAGTACACTGTTTTAGAAGGGAAGTTATATATAACTGCACAGTGTCACCTAGATGAGAATTGAATTGGATTTATTTGAACTGAAATTGAAATCTATAGGATGTGCTAGACAAACAAATCTGATCCAAATTATCTCGCAATTTAGATGCCTTAAAGGATCTGCTGCGACCCTCTTGGTGCCAGATACCACAGCACACTTGCAGAGGTCTTGTGAAGTCCATGCCTCGAGGGGTCAGAGCAATTTTGGCAGCACTAGGGGGACCTACACTATATTAAGCTGGTGGTTTTAATATTATGACTGCCACAGTATCATGCTAGTAATATGGGAAAATGACCTTTTTCTCTTTTTTTGGTAGTATTTTCCCTTACTTTCTCAGTAAATTAGTTTTGGCCAATTCCCAGCCACCA
This sequence comes from Hemibagrus wyckioides, assembly GCF_019097595.1. Taxonomy (NCBI): domain Eukaryota; kingdom Metazoa; phylum Chordata; class Actinopteri; order Siluriformes; family Bagridae; genus Hemibagrus; species Hemibagrus wyckioides. Next base: position 8,127,166 of record NC_080738.1, on the reverse strand, counting down.
TTTAGTTCTCCCAGCCATTGGATGACTGTGGCGTCATTAAGATTCCAACTTAAATAGTTATAGCAACAATTATAATCATTTTACTTTGATCTTGAACGACAAGGTGAATGCTTTTCTGTTGCACTACTCAGGAGCCTGAAATTTTATCTAATATAACCAGATCTTCACTTCATTTTCTTCTCCTGCAGTAAATCTTTGGCTATTGCTTATCTCTATGTTCAGAATGTAGCCAGCTGGCTTTCAAACAGAAACTGGATATTGCATGGTGCCATTTGGTTAATTGTGTTTCTCAATATTGCAGTTGGTAGCCAATAAGATATGAACCAAAGCTACAGGATATCCACAAAGCTGAACAAAAAGAGGGAGAAGTACAGGTCTGAAATCTACTCTACTGATCAGAAGGAATCAGAAGATTTTGAAATCATTGTTTGGGAAAAATGAGGATGAGGATCATTTTAGAGACCATTTAAGATAACTGGGACTGATGAGGAGTACATCAGAAGCCTGTATTGGGTAGATGAGGAGTGTATCTTCACCTGCTGAGAAGATAAGGAGCTGAAGAGTGAAAGAAGTTGGGAAAAACAGCTCAAGTGAATAACTTTAACAGTGCATAGACAGTAAAACTACCTATAAAAAGTGTGTACACAAGATGCAATGAGACATAGCACCAGATGTTAAGTCTCAGTCCTTAGAACATCAGTGACACAGCTAGTAAGCCTTGAAGGTATGCTGAACTGCGTAGGCTTCTTCAGACGCCACAGAATAAAAAAATGTTTACGTTTATGGTGAATGGGATTAAGGAAAATGGAGTAGACGACACATTCAGTACCTCCCAGTGTAATAATGGCCGTGTGTGTGTCAGAGTCCATGCCTTCTGAATTAAAACACTAGTAACAGCACATGGTAGACTGCATCATCCTCAGATATCAGCTCCACTGCTCAGGGAGTGCTCCACTGGTCCCAGTGCCTAAGAAGGGAACGCACCAATTAAGGGAAAGGTATTTTCTGCCTTTATTGATTATCAGCTACATGTGGACAGTTGTTTCTGGTAAGTACCACTAGATATTTATTACACTTTTTGATCAATATTTGACATGACTAGTGCTCCAGAAAACATACACCCTGAGATAACAAAAATATAGTGTAGTCACATGCATAGACTACATCCTAGTTCATGCAGAGGCTTTGGAATATGATGCTCACACTACAGATACAATATTATAGCTAAGCCAGGAGAAGTAGGCTGCATCAGAAAATATTATTATTCTTTATTATTTATTATGGTCTGACGTCCCTTGTTGATCCAGAGGCAGGCTCCTGCGCTCTCATTGCCGCATCCCGGGTTCGATTCCCGGGCAGAGAGCTAACCCAGCCATTGCGTCATGAAGGGCGGACCAGATGATCAAATACACAGACCAGATGATCCGTTGTGGCGACCCAGGACAGGGAGCAGCGGAAAGAACAACAACTACATTTATTATGGTCTGATGAGCCCAGGATAGACTCTTACTACTTGGTTTGCAGCAAATACAAAACTACCTATCACCCAAAAGGCACCATATCCAGGGTCTGTTACTATTCCGCCGGGACTGTGACTCTGCTGGGATAACTTCACATACCAATCTATTTCAGCACAAAACCTGCAAACCTCTGTTAGACAGCTGAAGATGAAAAGAAATGTCACCTTCCAGCACTATAATGACACTAGGCACAAATCCAAGTCAACAAAGAAATGGCTTCAGAATAAGATCAACGTTTTTGAATGGCCCCGTCAGAGCCCAGATCTAAATCCTATTGAACACCTGTGTGGAATGACTTGGGGGGGGGTGCATCAGAGATTCCCTTACAGTTATTATAGATGTGGTGCAATTTTAAGGAAAAGTGAATGTTGGTAAATACCGAGTGCTGCATTACCAAATGGTGCTTTATTGGTTAATTGGTTTTAGGAAAGGTATTCTGAAGCAGAACCATCCATCAAATAAGCCTCATACAGTATATCCTCAACCAAGGTTCATGCAGTATATACCTCCTTGCATCATGAATATCTGAGTGTACTCACTCACTGCTTCACTCTTTTTTCTGATAACATTCAACCACCTTTTTCTCAGCACATAGCAAACCCGGGGCTGTTACTAAGCACAATAAGCCACGCTGCATTACTGTCTTGCACTGCTTTAAGAGAATGCAGCTTCTCTGTGCTCCTATTTTAATACAAAACCAAGTTCCGAACCAATCTCACCTGGCATCAATATTTGAATATATCCTCTACAGAATGTAGGGAACATAATTTGATTTTCTTAACATCAAAGTAGAAATGGGACCAATGCCCATCACCTTAGGATGATCAATTTCTTGTAGGATGATCTATCTGGTCTGGATTCAGAAGCTTGTGCATTAGCTCTTTCATCTTTCTTTGACTATTTTAACTTGGAGGAGATTGAGATGAGTCTGATCTCTGAGTGTGTACAGGTTTTCTGGACACTAGCACCTTTTAACTGATCAGTGTGCTCATGTTGTCAGAAGAAGAGAGCCACAGCCTAATTATCGAGCAGTCTTCATTTTACTTTTCTAAGGCAGGTGTATGATTTTCAACACAGTTCTCAATATCCTGTGCTCACTACATGTGCTTAACACACACCTTAGCAAATTATGAGACAACAGACCCATTGCTAGAGCTCTTGTCCTACAAGGCATCTCCCTTGAGTCCAGCACAGCTTATGCTGGACAGGCAGATTTGTAGTACTTCCGTAGAGGCTAATCTGTAGCCTGCATAGCCGGACTTTCAGAAACGTGAAACAGAGGGACGGGAGTGGCAAACCGACTTCATCAGGACATCAGATCCCTTACCAGAGGTCCAGTCTGGGACATGTGTTGCTCTGAAACTGGTTAACGAGAAAGGCTGGATTAAACTAGCTAGGTTTCATGATAGCATGATTATGATATGCATGATTTATCTCATTTATCTCATACAGATCCAGATATACACTCATGTTACTGACAAGAAAATATGCAGAGAATATTACAGTAACAGATTAACCAATGGCTAGAAATCCACCCAGATAACTTTAAGTCAAGATATCATATTAATAAATGTTCATGAACTGACAGAAGAACTAACACATGAAAGGTATAAGAGGAAATGTACTGACAATCCAGATGTCATGAAAGGATGTTCTTGATACAATTACATATATTTTGTACAGCGCCTTTTACAGTGGACATTGTCTCAAAGCAGCTTTACAAAAGTAGAGAAACAGAGAACGGAGGGAAAAAAAATTATTACATTAAATTATTAAACTATTTTATCCCTAATGAAAAGCCTGCTGCGACGGTGGTGATATGAGGAAGAAACCTTGAGAGGAACCAGGCTCAGAAGGGAAACCATCCTCATTTGGGTGACACTGGACAGTATATAGTGTAACTGTAACTGATTAATGTCCTTTCTACAACAGCAATCAACGGCCCATAAAGAACAATGTATATGGTCAATGTAGTTTCTGAGTCTTGAACAGACTCAGGCTCATTAATGAAAAAAAAAGGAAATGGCATTTTTTACTTACTACCTTGGGTAATTCTCTGCATAGCTTAAAAAAGAGTAAGGAATGTGTTGCAATGGCATTTTATTAGCAAACACGAGTCTAGCATTCTGTCATTTACCCATCAGAATTCTTTTGAACTTTAGGTGTTAGATAAATAAAACATCGATACTAAAATTTTATTATTCAAATGGACACAAAGGTATAATGGAATACAGCTGCCATAATATTTCAGTTCCTGTGGTAGAAATGCAGTAGAATTACAGCAGGATGTCTGCAGCATCAGTACAGTAAACTGGACGCAGTACAACTGCAGCATCACTGTGGTACTACTGCAAACTTCGGTACTGAGGAAGTGCAGTAAAACATCCAGTGCTGTATTACTGAAGCACAACAATGGATGCAGTATAGCTAGCGCAGTACTAAAGCTGCAGGTTTTCCTGGATTGAATACTGTAGGAAACCATGCATCATGTGGATGAAGATGTATTTTACCCTAAAGGATTTTTTTCTTTTGCCTAAAATGATTAATTAATGACTTTTAACATCTTTTCATATTTTTGGGGTGTTTCTTTAGGTTACATGGGGGATGGTGCAACATGTTTACAGATTTTGGAGGAAGCGTGGGGGTTGATTTATTATTATTTTTTTTCCAAATCTGCATCACAATAAGAGATACAATAATTTTGACAAAATGTGTTATGTAATAATTCCAACTCTCAGTTGAAAAACAAAATCTATTTGTGTGTTTTCTTTTGTTTATTTGTGGCAACATGCTAATATGTTGTGTGGCAAATGAAAAATGCCGTATTATTAATTTAGAAATTATTATTTGTTTTTATTATACATTGATTAGACATTATTATTTCACGCATGATTAGATTTATTAAAACAAACCAAACTGGTAAATTGAAATAGCATAAGAATGCTCTCTCTCTCTCTCTCTCTCTCTCTCTGTCTGTCTCTCTCTCTCTGTCTCTCTCCTCCCTGTCTTCCTATCAGTGTTATCAGGCAGGGCAGCCCATAATTTCAGAGCTGAAAGAACGAGGCCATGGAGTTGAAGTTGCCATGGCAACATCACATCTAAAAAAAGGTGGATGGTGGAAGCATACAGCAGGGTTTCACTGCTACATTTACTTCTCTCTCTCTCCCTCTCTCCCTCTCTCTCTTTTTACTGTATATATACAGTATAGTAGCTGTTAGACCCTGGAAATGTATAAAAACTGGTATGGAAATAATGAACAAATCCCAATACAAGCCAGTTTTATTTTGTACTCTATGATTCTCAGCACTCTGGGAATAACAGAAACATCAGAGTGTATGTATGCATAAAACATGAATGAAATAGAATACTAGCTATTTAAGTTACTATGGTTCTGTGGCTCTATAAGCTGTATATATTATAGATATATAGTAGTACTTACTTAGCATCTCTTTTCACCACCGAGGGCAGGGTATAACATCTGCTAACAATGCCTTTAGAAATAGAACACATTCTAGTACCTCTTATTGAAGGACTCGGACTTCCATCTCTACCCTGCTTGGTGATGACCACCACACTCACACTAGTGGTCAAATCTGGAGAGGCTACATGGAAAGGTCCAAGGTTTTATGATCTTTGGGGAAAAATAGATTCAGCAACAAGTGATATAGCCACTGACACAAGCTTATTGCCAGACTTTGGAAACTAGGAAACTTGAAGGATGAAAATGTCTTTTTGAACAAGGATAGAATTATTCTATGTACTTTGAACTATGGGGTCTGGTTTAAATATGTACACACAGTACACACCCACAAACTGTTTTCCTACAGTAGAAACAGTACATTTCACACTGGCGAAAAAGCAAAGAGCTTCTAAAGCTGAAAACCGTATCATTCAGTCCGTCAGTTTTCCAAAATTCCCTTAGGTTTCCTCTTCTCTTCATTTCTCCCATTAACAACACCTAGTAGTACAAACCCAGATGTCATTAATGTTATGTCTTGCTAGTGTCTTGCTACAGGAAAAGAGAAATGTTTTATTTCACGCGGCATGAAGGTGCTTGACAAACTAATCAGACAGTCTTCTCTTGGTTTCTCCGATATACAGCTGATTGCATCACTTACAGGAGAGACAATATAGTTAAGCATTCGTTTTGTGCCCACGCTCTCTGATTTTGGCAGCATCTCAGATTAACAAAAAAGAAATCTTTACTGTTATTATTGGTATATAGTACTGTGAGAGGCTGCATGCGATTTGTAAGAGGATGGTTTTACATTAAGATGTAAATACACTTCTAATTGGAAAAATAATTTTCATTCTGATTCAGTGAATCATACAGAGGACTGGGGAAGTAACTTCACCTTCACCATGACAGGAGAAGCTCAAAGTATATTCACTTGTTTTTTGGCTTCATGAGTCAGAATTCGACTGGTTGACTCATAGCACTGTAGATACACATGACGTGCTGTTAGGATGTTTGGGGGTGTGCACATCAGTCCCTCTGTGCATCTCTGCATGCCACACTTATCCACAATCAGCATCTCTGTGTCACAACATAGATGTGCAAATGTGCTTCAAGGCAGAGGTATAAACCAGACTTAAGCATGGGGGAAGCCGGACCGGAATGTGACCAGAGTCTAAATGCATGATGTGGTTATTTTCTTCAGCCTTGCTGGCTTCATGTTTCTGAAATCAGCTCAGGTAGAAAGAAAAGGACTCCAAAAAGAAAACCAGGGATCGTGTAGAATCAACAATATTCATAAGCTGCCAAGCAAATAGCTTCAATTTTTGTGTAGCCCAGTGTGTTTGAAGGCAAGAGGAATGATTGTTGTATGACAGCAAATCACTATATTTTGGAATATCTTGCCATGTATGTCTTGTATAAAGACCTTTGTGGTCAGATTGGGTTAAACACAACCACTGTTTCTTTCTAAGGTTAAACCCTGTTCTCTGGAGGAGTATGCACAAAGGAGCACAAAGGGCAGGACTGGACTCATCTCAAAGCTTTTCATTTAGAGAAGGTTCATCCAGATCTTCAGTGCTACAGACCTCACTGTGCTTCTCATATTTACTTTATCCAGGCTGCTATATTGTGCCCATCTTTACAAGCCATTAACCTCTTTCAAGAGAAAATTGACTACAACTCTTTTGGACAACTTTTAAGTAGGAATCAGAACCAAACAAATTTTATCCAGATGGCTTTTTCTCCAAGACCTCATTGTCAGCTTGGAGAAACAATATTATTGTCAATAAGTCCTAAAAAGCCAGTGCTTTTATTTACAGTGAAATAATTAGTAAATAAAAGCCTCCTGGTGGTCCAGAGCAGGGTCCCGCACTCTCATTGCCGTGGCCCGGGTTCTATTCCCGGGGAGGGCGCTAACCCAGCCACTGAAGTGTTAACTCTCAGTGTCTGTCCCAAGAAGGGCATCCGGTGTAAAAGCTGTGCCAAATCAAAACATGCCAAACAAATAATCCACTTTGGGAGCAGCTGAAAGAACAACAAGAAGAAGTAATAATTAAATATTATTTTCTTGATTGTGTCTCATGGCACATTATTAGTGTTATCTCTGAGCAATGTGAGTTTCTCAAACTCACTTACTTTTCATGAAATTCACAAACTATAACTTGCTGTATAAAAGTTTCACACTCACTTACTCTTAGTTTGTTTCCAAGGTAATCGTCAAGGACAAGGAGTCTATCTATATATATATATATATATATATATATATATATATATATATATATATATATATAAAGTTAAGTTGTCTTAACAGTGCACAGTGAAATTCATTCTTTGCATAGCCCATCCTTGGGGTTTGGGTTCAGAGCACAGGGTCAGCCATGATGCAGTGCCCCTGGAGCAGGGTGGGTTGGGGGCCTAGCTCAAGGACCCAACAGCAGCAGGCTTGAACCTCGATCTTCCAGTCAATGACCCAGCCCCTTAACCACTTGAGCTACCATGGCCTCATATATATACAGTGATTGAAAAAATTATTTGATCCCCTGCTGATTTTGTACGTTTGCCCACTGACAATGAAATGATCAGTGTGTAATTTTAATGGTAGGTGTATTTGAACAGTGAGAGGCAGAATAACAACAAAAAAATCCAGAAAAACGCATTTCAGAAAAGTTCTACATTGATTTGTATTTTAATGAGTGAAATAAGTATTTGATCCCCTATCAATCAGAAAGATTTCTGGCTCCCAGGTGTCTTTTATACAGGTAAGGAGCTGAGATTACAGTAGGAGCACTCTCGGGGAGTGCTCTTAATCTCAGCTCATTACCTGTATGAAAGACACCTGTCCACAGAAGGAAGCAATCAGTCAGATTCCAAACTCTCCATCATGGCCAAGACCAAAGAGCTGTCCATGGATGTCAGGGACAAGATTGTAGACCTACACAAGGCTGGAATGAGCTACAAGACCATCGCCAAGCAGCTTGGTGAGAAGGTGACAACAGTTGGTGCGATTATTCCCAAATGGAAGAAACACAAAAGGACTGTCAATCTTCCTCGGTCTGGGGCTCCATGCAAGATCTCACCTCATGGAGTTTCAATCATCATGAGAATGGCGAGGAATCAGCCCAGAATTACACTGGAGGATTTTGTCAATGATCTCAAGGCAGCTGGGACCATAGTCACCAAGAAAACAACTGGTAACACACTATGCCGTGAAAGACTGAAATCCAGTAGCGCCCGCAAGGTCCTCCTGCTAAAGAAAGCACATGTACAGGACCATCTGAAGTTTGCCAGTGAACATCTGAATGATTCAGAGGAGAACTGGGTGAAAGTGTTGTGGTCAAATGAGACCAAAATCCAGCTCTTTGGCATCAACTGAACTCGCCATGTTTGGAGGAGGAGGAATGCTGCCTATGACTCCAAGAAGACCATCCCCACTGTCAAACATGGAGGAGGAAACATTATGCTTTGGGGTGTATTTCTGCTAAGGGGAGAGGACAAGCGCACCGCATCAAAGGGACGATGGACGGAGCCATGTACCGTCAAATCTTGAATGAGAACCTCCTTCCCTCAGCCAGGGCATTGAAAATGGGTCATGGATGCAAAGAGGAGTGGGCTCAAATTCCTTGAGATGTGAGATGTGTGCAAACCTGGTGGCCAACTACAAGAAATGTCTGTCGTCTGTGATTGCCATCAGGGGTTTGCCACTAAGTCATGTTTTGCAAAGGGATCAAATACTTATTTCACTCAATAAAATGCAAATCAATGTATAACTTTTCTGAAATGCGTTTTTCTGGATTTTTTTGTTGTTATTCTGTCTCTCACTGTTCAGATAAACCTACCATTAAAATTACAGACTGATCATTTCTTTGTCAGTGGGCAAACGTACAAAATCAGCAGGGGATCAAATTATTTTTTCCCTCACTGTATATATATATATCACCCAAAAACAAAACATTATGATATCATGATGTACAGAGGTTGCATTATCACATGTTTACACATCAGAGTGATCGGGGAAACGTTCAGATTTCGGTCACTCTCGTCTGCAGCGTGTGTATAGATTGTGTTTTGTCTTCATGCTAGGTACCCAAACAATCATCATCTCTCCTGTCAGTGTTACAAAACACTTGGGTTCTGTTGACCTACAGATGTTTAAAAAAAAAAAAAACCCCAACATAGTAAATAGACCCAATTTTCCCAGCACATGGTCATACTCCCAGTCTATTTCTGAATCCCATCATCCTTTCACATGTCGACTGGTGGTAGAGATGTGGAAAAGGTGGGGCTGAGGGTGCTGCAGAAACCCCAAGAGGAACACAGGCAAAATGGCGCTTTAATGATTATTGCTGTTTGGTTTTGTTTGTTAATTAGTAAGTTGGATAAAAACCAGTGAGATGTTTACATAGACGTAATGCCAAGTGGCAAGAAATTTCCAAATCCCTGGATAGTTGTGCTGTTCAGACTAAGATTTAGCAACTGTCGCTGGCAATCTGTTACTATAACAAACTCCATGCCTCAGCCTCTATGGATCTGTTCACACCTGGCATTATCATATGTCTTGGGTGATCTGATCATAAGCTGAGCAGAGGTGTGAATAGGGTCATATGTCACATAGAGCAGATCTGATCACTAAAACCACATTCATCGATGATAATAATAATAATAATAATAATAATAATGCATTAAGCTCCATGTTGTCAATGGATAAAGATTACAAACTTCTAACAGCTTAGAAATTTTGTTTTTTGCAGCAGAAGACTGATGTATGAAAACCTATGATAAGTGAACACTAGAATCACATTCATAATGCCAGGTGTGATCTTATCACCCAGGACGCATGGGTTAATGCCTTGTGT